>NW_028118715.1:30000-53726 GCF_965113315.1 Podarcis vaucheri | reverse complement strand
ATAATAAAGGACAAAAGTGGTAAAGATCTAACTGAAGCAGAAGACATCAAGAAGAGGTGGCAAGAATACACAGAGGAATTATACCAGAAAGATATGGATGTCTCGTACACCCCAGGTAGTGTGGTTGCTGACCTTGAGCCAGACATCCTGGAGAGTGAAGTCAAATGGGCCTTAGAAAGCACTGCAAATAACAAGGCCAGTGGAAGTGATGGTATTCCAGCTGAACTGTTTAAAATTTTAAAAGATGATGCTGTTAAGGTGCTACACTCAATATGCCAGCAAGTTTGGAAAACTCAGCAGTGGCCAGAGGATTGGAGAAGATCAGTCTACATTCCAATCCCAAAGAAAGGCAGTGCCAAAGAATGCTCCAACTACCGCACAATTTCACTCATTTCACATGCTAGCAAGGTTATGCTTAAAATTCTACAAGGAAGGCTCAAGCAGTATGTGGACCGAGAACTCCCAGAAGTGCAAGCTGGATTTAGAAGAGGCAGAGGAACCAGAGACCAAATTGCAAACATGCGCTGGATTATGGAGAAAGCTAGAGAGTTCCAGAAAGACATCTACTTCTGCTTCATTGACTATGCAAAAGCCTTTGACTGTGTTGACCACAGCAAACTATGGCAAGTTCTTAAAGAAATGGGAGTGCCTGATCACCTCATCTGTCTCCTGCGAAATCTCTATGTGGGACAAGAAGCTACAGTTAGAACTGGATATGGAACAACTGATTGGTTCCAAATTGGGAAAGGAGTACGGCAAGGCTGTATATTGTCTCCCTGCTTATTTAACTTATATGCAGAATTCATCATGCGAAAGGCTGGGCTGGATGAATCCCAAGCCGGAATTAAGATTGTCGGAAGAAATATCAACAACCTCAGATATGCAGATGACACAACCTTGATGGCAGAAAGTGAAGAGGAATTAAAGAACCTTTTAATGAGGGTGAAAGAGGAGAGCGCAAAATATGGTCTGAAGCTCAACATCAAAAAAACGAAGATCATGGCCACTGGGCCCATCACCTCCTGGCAAATAGATGGGGAAGAAATGGAGGCAGTGAGAGATTTTACTTTCTTGGGCTCCATGATCAGTGCAGATGGTGACAGCAGTCACGAAATTAAAAGACGCCTGCTCCTTGGGAGAAAGGCGATGGCAAACCTAGACAACATCTTAAAAAGCAGAGACATCACCTTGCCAACAAAGGTCCGTATAGTAAAAGCCATGGTTTTCCCAGTAGTGATGTATGGAAGTGAGAGCTGGACCATAAAGAAGGCTGATCGCCGAAGAATTGATGCTTTTGAATTATGGTGCTGGAGGAGACTCTTGAGAGTCCCATGGACTGCAAGAAGATCAAACCTCTCCATTCTGAAGGAAATCAGCCCTGAGTGCTCACTGGAAGGACAGATCGTGAAGCTGAGGCTCCAATACTTTGGCCACCTCATGAGAAGAGAGGACTCCCTGGAAAAGACCCTGATGTTGGGAAAGATGGAGGGCACAAGGAGAAGGGGACGACAGAGAATGAGATGGTTGGATGGTGTTCTTGAAGCTACTAGCATGAGTTTGATCAAACTGCGGGAGGCAGTGGAGGACAGAAGTGCCTGGCGTGCTCTGGTCCATGGAGTCACGAAGAGTCGGACACGACTAAACGACTAAACAACAACATTTAATATGCATTAGGTACTACTGAGAACAAAACGAAAACCCCTCCCAAAGGGGATGATAAAATAATCACATTTTTTCCAATTCAGATACTCTGTTAATTTATATCTAGATACCCTCACTTAAGTTTCCAAACTACAGGTAACAGATTACTTTCCCCTGAGGAGATGGTTAATTATATACTACACATAGTATGTAATTAAAGGATGAGTTCTACCCCCTGTGCAAGATTAAAGACTGTATACTGATAAGCAAAGCATTTGATTTTATGTGTATTTGTGATCATTCCACATTAAAAAGATGCACAATGACATTCATTCTTTTGAAGGAAACTAGTTAGTCAAGATTTTATCAGGAAGTAGCATATTTGTAACCTGAAAGATGAATAAATCCTTCTCACAGCCATGAAACTGCTACCTGAGGAGTTAAGGACAGATGACCGATTTAAGAATCAAGGACAGAACATCCTTTGTAGAATTAAGTACTTAAGCTTTGGATTTGCTTCACTGGAGCACTTTTGAGGAACAGAGTCTCAAAATTTTTAGGCAGATTTTCTAATGGTGAAATTTGCAGAGCAAAGCTCTGCCTATTAAGAGCTGGTGTTTCACTATTGTTCCACCTTGTCAGCACTGTCTCAATTTGATCTGACGGGCAAGAGATTAACTAACTTTGCAGGCTAATAATGTTTAACAGGAGATAACAGAAATTGAACTAGAACTCCTCAGCTAAGGTGGGTTTTCAAAAACTCTTTGTGACTCCTGGAGATGTTCCCATGAAAAAAGAAAGCAGAGAGAGAAAGATAATGTTTGAGTAGACCCCAAGGTAAAACAATATCAAGCACATTATATTTGCATGGAAAAACTTTATCCACAGGATAATTTTGCCCTATGTCCTCAGCGTCTATAGGTGGATCTCATTTACTTCAAAAGAGATAAGATTTTTTAAAATGGGAGGGGCATACACTGAATCAGAATATCTTGCAGTCATGTGAAAATTATATTTAGGGGTAGAGGTGTGTGGTTTACAGCAGAGATGAGTGCCACAGCCCCATGGTCACCTTTGACTGGACTTAACCATCCAGGGGTCCTATACCTTTACAGCAGTCAGCCTCCATAATAAGATTATTATAAGAAAATAGAGCACTTTCCAGTTTACTAGATTTTTGTATTTCCCTTGCCAAAGAACCCAGTACAATTTGAATTACATTCACTCCTATTTTATTTGTATATTAATTAAAATACAATTTATCTCCTTAAAAAAAAAGACTCCCAAAGTGGCTAGCAATCAAGTTAAAATCCACAATAAAACATCAAGATACATAAAACAGTAAACAGAAAAGAGAAGAAACCATGAGAAGATCAGCACAGCAAGTAAACTATCATCAGATCAGTTAACTTCGAGGTTAGCAGTTTCGTTAACCACCAAACTGGTCTGAACATGGCTTAACTGGATGGTGGAAGGCCAGTAATGTTGGGGGCAAGGAGACCATTACACAATTGTGGCTCTATGACCCAAAAAAGTCCCATCTTACTTGCTGTACCTCAGATGATGGAGGAAACAGAGAAGGGCTTCAATTACATGTTCAGATCAGTACTTGTGCATGAAGATGGTCCTTGAGATATCATAGTTCTACACTGGTTAGGGTACTCAGAGATTAAACCTGGACTTTGAATTGAGCCTGGAAGCCAGTGGGTAACCAATGAAATAAGACTGGATAAAAGTGGCGGGAGGTGCCTCTTGCTGGAGTCCCGTAGAAAGCATAGGCACACATCCAAAAGACATGTGCACAATATGAAGCATATTATCAGAGTCAGCGAAAGCAAAATTGTGTAGGAATTGTGGCATCAAGTATTTTATTATTTACAGCAAAAGAAACAAAAGAAACGCATTTTGCGTGAGCTCCTTCTCACACATCCTCTCTAGTCCTTAGCTGGACAGAGAGCAAAAGCGGAAGTTTGTCAGCTTGACTTCCACTCACACACACAGTGATAAGAAATGAAATCACCTGATCACGTGACCCTCTGCAACAGTGGCAGTGGAAAATACTAACAAAAAGTTCTCCATACACCTTGCCCTGGTCCATACTGACTTCAGCATAACTATACATCATTGGAAAATTCATATACAGCACGTTACAGCTGCCCCAGCTGGATGCGACTGAGGCAGGGCTGGCTAACTTGTGACCTTCTAGATGTTGTTGAACTCCCACCAGACCCAACAAGCATGGCCAATGGCCAGGGACGATGGGAGCTGTAGTTCAGCAACACCTGGAGGGCCATAGGTTCCGCTCCCTGTACTATGTATGGAATGAATGAGAGTGGCCGGTCCATTTTTTCAAGGTAAGTCTTCAGCAGGTGAACCAACCTAAGCTGCTAAGAGGCCCTCTATACGTCTTATATGAGCTTCTGGATGCAGTGGTGGATCCTGGAGCACACACAAGCTCTGACCCTGATTTTTATGGTGCAACACCATCCCAAACAGGTTGGACACCCTAAAACTTATTAGTGTTCCTTCTGTTTTCCTTCATATTTTGTAAAACAAAACAAAACAGAACACCTTTTGAAAGAATTAACAAAGATATCTTGGAGATACGTGTGCGACATTCAGTGTAACATTTTCTGGCTTCAAACCATTGGGAATAAGCATGATACAACCTTTCTCCATGAGTGTGTCCATTCAGGTGTTAAATACAGTAAATAGAATAAAAATTAATTCCCCTCCAGTTGCTGCACAGTATGTTGCACATACTGTCACTGAGTCATCCACTAAAATTTCTGGTTCCTTTTTCTGAAAGGTTCCCTCCCCTGCTGCCAAATTTTCATCAGTTTACATTTGCGTACGTTGACTTCTGTTAAATCCTGTGGATGCAGAAGCAAAAAATGTGTTTGGGGGGAACAAAAGGGAGAGGTAGAGTAGGCAACATGTTAGAACTAGTATTCTGTCCATTGCTTCTATCACTGATTGATTGTGTGTCTCACAGTTTTCACAAAATGCCCCAGAGTCTCCCATGAGGGGGAAAAAGATACAATCTGCTGCATGATACTGAATTTACTCTTACTACTGAAGAAATGTGCAAGCTTTTCTCTTAAACAAAGTTGATGTTTGCTCCCTTTTAAGAAAGAGGTCTATATCTCCTGAATGTGAGAAATAGCAATGTATCAAACAAGAAAGTAGCCAGACTTTTAAATTAGTGCTGTACCTGATAACATTTAATGTATCTTCCTGGGTTTTCTTGTTCTTCAACTTCTTATTTGTTGGAGGGCAGAGGAACCAAGACTAATGCAGTAACAATGGTCTGTAATTACACAGCATGTGGTCCCTCTAGGATGCTTCTCCACCATGGGATTTATTAGCTGTCTCACTTGCATAAATAACAAGATGTAAATTATCCCCCAGTGTTAGTAATGGCACTCTGTAATTGTAGAAGAGCCAATTACATGGTGAAAATAATGCAGTGAAAAGGTGTAATTCAGCTTAATCTTATGCAGGTTTACTCAGAGGTAAGGCCCCACCAGCACCATGCATTTAAAGCAGTATTACGGCATTTTGAATCCTGAGAAGTGAAATTTGTTAAGCGCGCTGAGAGTTGTTAGGAGGCCCCTATTCCCCTTGCAGAGCTACAGTTTCCAGCATAGTTTAAGAGTCAATCCCTCTTCCCAGGAAACTGGAAATTGTAGTTCTGTGTGGAGAACTCACCTTTTAGCATCCTTAACAAACAGCAGTTCCCATGATTCTTTGGCCATGAGTGTTTAATCTGGGATGATACTGTGTAACTGAGTAGTGCAGACGGTGCCTAAATTTTATTGTGTCCCCAACAAAATGCTACACATTGCGCACACTCCAAGAGCCAGCTGCCAGGAAAAGGTAATTGCTACCCCTTATTCTGGTGAATTCCCAGCAGTGATGTATGGAAGTGAGAGTTGGACCATAAAGAAGACTGATCGCTGAAGAAGAAGAAGAAGAAGAAGAAGAAGAGGAGGAGGAGGAGTTGGATTTGATATCCCGCTTTATCACTACCCAAAGGAGTCTCAAAGAGGCTAACATTCTCCTTTCCCTTCCTCCCCCACAACAAACACTCTGTGAGGTGAGTGGGGCTGAGAGACTTCAGAGAAGTGTGACTGGCCCAAGATCACCCAACAGTTGCATGTGGAGGAGCGGAGACGTGAACCCGGTTCACCAGATTATGAGTCTACCGCTGTCAGAGCTGCTTCCAGATCCCAGCTCACAGAGGATCACGCTAGCCAGCTTTCACTTTATAAAAGACTTTATTGAGTTACAGTTTCCATTTCCAAGCCGCAGCGTGCAGCTCTACGTCTTAGAAGCTAGACCGGCGAAGCTCCGTCTGAGTCCCCGCCTCCTGTACACCAACTTAATACTCTAGCCTTACTCCACCTCTTCCGCCTTTCCTTCCTTCCCTGGGTCCCTCTGCCCCCCGTGGTCTCTTCCTTCCTGGACTCTTCCGACGCCGACCCCCCGGACCCTTCTCCCTCTTTGCGGTGGGATTTAGGACCTGGCTCCCTTTCCGGGCTGCTTACTGTGCCGCCTTCCTGCGCATTTGAACTTGGCGCGCGCGCCCAACTTTTCACCTTCCTCTTGACCGTTTCCTCACTCCCCGACGGAGGTGTGGCCAATCCTGACTCAAGCCCTCCCGCCTGTGGCGAGTCGCCGGATCCCGATATCTGGCCCCCTTCCTCCCTACTGCGCCCTGTTGGGGAAGCTGGCCCCGATTTCCAACTGCTGCTCTCTGAGCCCCCTCTGGTCCCTTCTTCCTGGGGTGTCTCCCTAAGCCCCCCTTGCTCTGACCACTGGCGCTCCTTTCTGTGAATCTTCCGACTCAGTGGAAAGACTCGGAGATCTCGGGCCGCCGTCATCGCTCATGCTTCCTTCGTATTCCTCCCCCTCGCTCTCTGTTTCCTCCCTTTCCTGTGCCTCAGCTCCTGAACCCCTGACATCCATCCCCCCCTCAAAGCCCCCTTCCCCCCTTCCCTCCTTTAGGTGTGGGTGCTGGGTGCTCCATCGTCATGGGGGTGAATGCCGGATACAGTTCGTCTCCCGTGGTGTGCATCCAACTGGATAAGTCTGGCTCTTCCTCCTTGCGCTCGTCAACGTCGATCACCTCTGCTTCCATCTCTGTGCCGCCGTGCTCGAACCCAAAATCCTCCCCGAACGCGTCCAAGTCCATCTCTGCCTCGGTCTCTCCTGGGTCCTTTGCTCGCCCTGGACCCTTCAGCCACTTCCTGCGCCACTGTTCCTCTGGTCGATCATCCCACCAATACGAGGGTTCCGAGGCCGATCCCGAGGGTGACTCTTCCGGGGAGCGTGTGCCCAGTGTGGGTTCCCCGTCCGAGTCAAACCCCTGGAACGTGCTGGATGAAAGCGTGGGTGTGAACAGCCAGTCGTCGAAAAAGTTGGCTGGCATGGGCCTGTGTGGGAAGAGGGCATGAAATTCGTCTTTGAGCAGAGGGTCCTCCAAAGCGTAGCCATGCACCCAGCAGCTGGCACTGGCCGGGGTGCCCTCTCTGGCGAGAAGGTATTCTACCCCCTCTTCCCCCCATCTAGAGTCTAAAATCTCTGTGACCTCGTTGATGGGCTCCTCCTGCGGCAACCCCCCTTGCGCAGTCCTTTCCCGGAGCGGACTCGGTGCCGTTCCTGGCTCCTGAAATCTGTGAGGTGCCTTGTAGGGAGTGAGCACCGATCTGTGGAACACCGGATGCATTCTGGATCCTTCCAGAAGTGTCAGCCGGAAAGCCACCGGATTGACCTGTGCCTCGACTAGGTAGGGCCCTAGCTGCTTATGCCCTAGCTTCTTCTTAGCTAACGATCTGGCCGGCACTGCGTGGGCTGCCAACCAGACCCAGTCTCCCACTTGTATTCTTTCGCCAACCCTCCTGTGTCTGTCACCTTGCACCTTGTATGCGTGCTTAGCTAGCTCCAGTTGCCTCCGAAGCTGGTCATGGACCTCCTGCAACTCTGACGCGAAAGCGTCCGTGGCCTGCGGCTCCCCTTCCCCCATTCTTTCCAGTCCCGGGAAGGTTCTGGGGTGCCTTCCATTGTTGGCGAAGAACGGTGTCACCCCCGTGGAAACGTGCTTCGTGTTGTTGTAGGCGAACTCGGCGAGTGGCAGGTAATCCACCCACGTTGCAGGCTGTTGATTTGCGTAACATCTCAGGTACTGCTGCATGATAGCATTGACCCGCTCCGCTTGTCCATTGGTCTGCGGGTGTCTCGCCGACGCTAGGTTGATCTTGACGTTCAGGAAACCCATCAGCTTCTGCCAGAAGTTCGAGATGAATTGCCGCCCCCAGTCGGACAGTATAGACCGCGGCAGACCGTGCACTTTGAACACGTGATCTATGAACAGTTTGGCGGTCTGTTCCGCCGTGGCCACCTTCGCACATGGAATGAAATGTGCCATCTTGGTGAACAAGTCCACTACCACTAGCACTGCTGTCTTGCCCCTCGAGCTGGGTAGATCCGTGACAAAGTCCAGGGCCACCCTCTCCCATGGTTCGAACGGGGTTTGCAGCGGTTCCAGCAGTCCCGCCGGCGGTTTGTGCACCGGCTTAGCCCTCTGGCAGGTGTCGCACCTCGCCACGTAGTCCGCGACTTCCCCTCGCATTCTGGGCCACCAGAAGTCTCTAGCGATTAATTCCACCGTCTTCTCCGTGCCAAAGTGCCCGGCTGTGGGTGCGTCGTGCAACTGCTGCAGTACCTTAGCGCGAAGTTCGTCTCCCGGCACGTAGATGGCCCCTTTGCGGATGAGCAAGCCGTCGCACACTTGGAACTCGTCGCTCTTCGCCGTGCCCCTGTGCACCTCTGCCATCTTTGCTTGCGCAAAGGAGTCGTCCTGCAACGCGTGCCGTACAGCATCCAGGTCAACGGTCACCGAAGCGCACGCCCACGCTGTCGGTGCGAAGATGTGCTTGGCCGCCGCTGGCGTCGCCTCCTCGAGGTATTGCGGTTTTCGGGACAGTGCATCCGCCATGACGTTGGTGTCGCCTGGGACGTACTCTATCCGGAAGTCGAAGTCCGCAAAGAACTCTGCCCAACGTATGTGCCTCTGGTTGAGGAACCTCGCCGTGCGCCAGTACTCCAGATTCTTATGGTCCGTGCGGACCTGCACTGTGTGCTTGGCTCCGATCAGGAAGTGCCTCCACGCCTTGAATGCTGCATGAATGGCAAGCAACTCCCTGTCCCAGATGGTGTAGTTCTGCTCCGACTTGCTGAGCTTCCTGGAGTAGAAAGCTCCCGGCCTCCAAGCCCCCTGCGGGTCTTGCTGCAACAGGACTGCTCCCACGGCTCTGTCTGAAGCGTCCGTTTCAACCCGCATCGGTCTGCTGGGGTTGATATGCAGTAGCTGCTCTTCCGACGTGAAGAGACGCTTGAGTGTCTGAAAGGACTGCTCCGCCTGCTCCGTCCAGATGAACTTCTTCTTCTTGGAGCTGAGCGTGTCTGTCATGGCCGCCGTCTGCATCGCGAACCCCTTGATAAACTTGCGATAGAAGTTCGCAAAGCCGACAAACCGCTGGACCTCCTTCCGGTTGCGCGGGCTTTTCCAGTCCAACACCGCGCGAACCTTGGTGCTGTCCATGGCGAGCCCCTTGTCCGACAATTTGTATCCCAGGAAATCCACCTCCGTCATGTCGAACCGGCACTTTTCCAGCTTGGCGTACAGTCTATGCTCCTGTAGTCTTCTCAGCACTTCCTTGACGTCCCTGTCGTGGACCTCCTGCGATTCAGAAAATATCAGGATGTCATCCAGGAAGCAGACACACTTCTTGTAGAGGAGCCCCGCTAACACGTGATGCATGAAAGCTTGAAAACAGTGAGAGCCATTTTGCAGTCCAAACGGCATAACTCTGTATTCGTAGGTGCCCAGGGGCGTGAACATGGCTGTCTTCCACTCATCGCCTTCCCGCATGCGAATAAGGTTGTACGCCCCTCGCAGGTCCAACTTGGTGAACACGCGTCCTTTGCGCACTGTCGCTAGGAGGTCGTCGATCCTGGGCATGGGGAAATCCGAGGGCTTGGTCATCGTGTTTAAGGTGCGATAGTCCACTACAAGTCTTTTTTGGGGCGTGTCTTTCTTCTTTACAAAGAATACAGGACTGCCCCCCACTGCCTTGGACTCTCGGATGAAACCGCGCTCCAAATTATGATCTATGAACTCTTTGAGTTCCTGTAGTTCGTCTTCAGACATGGAATACAGCTTCCCTTTCGGCAGCGTCGCCCCTGGCAGGAGGTCAATCTTGCAGTCATATGGTCTGTGGGGGGGTAGCTTGTCCGCCTCCTTCTCGCAGAAAACCTCCAAAAATTCTGCGTATTTGTGGGGGACCGTTTGCAGCGTGCCCACTTGCAGCTGTGACTCCTCTTGCTCCCCTTCCTGTCTGGGTAGGATGCAGTTTTCAGCACAAAAGGAAGAGCCGAAGGTCAGCTGTCGCTGGTACCAAGCCAGCGTTGGACTGTGCCTGTCCAGCCAACTCATGCCCAATACAATAGGCGTGTCCGACAGTTGTGTGACATTAAAACTGATGACTTCCCTGTGATTTGCAATTCGCATCACCATCGGTGGCGTTTGCTTCACCACTTGCCCCCCTAGTAGTTCTCTGCCATCCACCGTGACGACCTGCAGGGGCCGCGTGGCAGGCAGTACTTTTATATCGTGCCGCTCGATAAACTCCTGCCCTATAAAGTCCACGTTGCTTCCTGAGTCAATCGTAATTGGCACGTCTATCGTGAGTCCATTGGGTAGTTGGAGCGATGCGGTAAGCTGCACTACTGGTTTGGGCGGGAGGGGGTCTGTGGGCTGCAAAATCTCTGGGGACTGTTTCACTGACTCGTCTGGCTGGGCCCCAGTGCCTCTGTCTCCAGCCAGACTCCGTCGTTTCCCTGCTGCGGTTCCCTGTGCTGAGCTGCTTCTGTCACCGTTGCGGAGGCTGCAGTGTGCTTGTGGAGCCTCTGGGGACACTCTTTCGCCATGTGCTGAGGACTGTCACAGAGGTAGCACTTCCGGTTCCCTCTAGGAGGCTTCGGTTTGACTGCTCCCGGCGCTAGGGCTCTGTTTGCTGACTGAGCCCTGACACCTCCAACCTCCATAGGTTCCGCTCCCCCTCCTGGCGGAGGCATGGATTGCGCACGCGCAGCATCTTTGGGAAAGAAGGGAAACCCTCTCGCCAAATCCCGTCCTCCACGCCCTTCGTCCTTGTTCCATGGACGTTCTTCTAGACGCACCCCAATCGACAGCGCCCTCTGAACGATCTCCTGAGTGCTCCGGGGCCTCTCCCCCCTCGCAATTTCGTCTTTCACCGCCCCATTCAATCCTTCCCAGAAAAGGTCTCTGAAAAGGTCTCCCCTACACTGCTTGCTGAATCTCTGTCCCATTCCAGGGCACTGACCAGTGCAAAAAAGCGGGAATGATACTGCCGTACAGTGGCCCTCCCCTGCTTCAGCCCATGTATCTCTTTTCTGGCGATATCAACGTCTATACTTGATAAAAAGCACGCATCCATCGCTTTAATGAAGGCATCCGCGTTTTGGAGCGCCGGATCCTTATCTCTCCACAGATTACGCAGCCACGCTTTGGCGTCTCCATGCAAATGGGATAAGATAAACCCCACTTTCTCTTGCTCATCTCTAAAGTCTCTGTCCAGCAGTTGTAGCGCACACTGCACATCTGCTCGGAGGTTGGGGTACTGCTGTAAATTCCCATCGAAATGAGATACGAGACTGCCTCCTCTTCTCCCCAGCCCAATTCCCTCCGATTTGGGTCCCGGTTGCCCCTGCTTTGTAAGCACTTCCAACCTGATCTGGAGATCCTTGTAGGCGGCAGCTGCGTCCTCCTCCCTCTTCCTGGATGCGAGTATCTCTGCGTTTAGTTGTGTCACTGCATTTTGCAGGGCTGTAATCTCCTGTTCGGTAGTCATCTCTTCTGACTTTTGTGAGCTCGCGAAGAGACACCAATCTTCACCCCTCGCTGCGCCTGCTCACGCTGCGAGGCTTTTGGTGCCAAAACTGAGGACGGAGCTTACTGTCAGAGCTGCTTCCAGATCCCAGCTCACAGAGGATCACGCTAGCCAGCTTTCACTTTATAAAAGACTTTATTGAGTTACAGTTTCCATTTCCAAGCCGCAGCGTGCAGCTCTACGTCTTAGAAGCTAGACTGGCGAAGCTCCGTCTGAGTCCCCGCCTCCTGTACACCAACTTAATACTCTAGCCTTACTCCACCTCTTCCGCCTTTCCTTCCTTCCCTGGGTCCCTCTGCCCCCTGTGGTCTCTTCCTTCCTGGACTCTTCCGACGCCGACCCCCCGGACCCTTCTCCCTCTTTGCGGCGGGCTTTAGGACCTGGCTCCCTTTCCGGGCTGCTTACTGTGCCGCCTTCCTGCGCATTTGAACTTGGCGCGCGCGCCCAACTTTTCACCTTCCTCTTGACCGTTTCCTCACTCCCCGACGGAGGTGTGGCCAATCCTGACTCAAGCCCTCCCGCCTGTGGCGAGTCGCCGGATCCCGATATCTGGCCCCCTTCCTCCCTACTGCGCCCTGTTGGGGAAGCTGGCCCCGATTTCCAACTGCTGCTCTCTGAGCCCCCTCTGGTCCCTTCTTCCTGGGGTGTCTCCCTAAGCCCCCCCTTGCTCTGACCACTGGCGCTCCTTTCTGTGAATCTTCCGACTCACTGGAAAGACTCTTAGATCTCGGGCCGCCGTCATCGCTCATGCTTCCTTCGTATTCCTCCCCCTCGCTCTCTGTTTCCTCCCTTTCCTGTGCCTCAGCTCCTGAACCCCTGACAGTAATCCTAAGCCTAACCGAAACCCTAACCCTAACCATAACCATAACTCTAACCGTAACCGTAACCCTAACCCTAACCGTAACACTAACAATAACCGTAACCCTAACCCTAACCCTAACCCTAACCCTAACCCTAAACCTAAACCTAAACCTAACCCTAACCCTAAGCCTAACCCTAACCCTAAGCCTAACCCTAACCCTAACCCTAAGCCTAAGCCTAACCCTAACCCTAACCCTAACCCTAACCCTAACCCTAACCCTTACCCTAACCATAACCCTAACCGAAACGCTAACCCTAACCCTAACCATAACCGTACCCCTAACTCTAACCAAAACGCGAACCCTAATCCAACCCGAAACCGAAACCGAACCCGAACCCTAACCCTAACGCTAACCCTAACCCTAACCCTAACCCTAACTCTAACCCTAACAGTAACCGTAACCGTAACCTTAACTCTAACCCTAACCCTAACCCTAACCGTAACACTAACCGTAACCGTAACCCTAACCCTAACCCCAATACTAACCCTAATCCTAACCCTAACCCAAACCCTAACCCTAACCCTAACCCTTACCCCAATCCTAACCCTAACCCTAACCCTAACCCTAACCCGAAACCTAACCCTAACCCTAACCCTAACCCTAAACCTAACCCCAACCCCAATTCTAACCCTTACCCTAAACGTAACCGTAACCGTAACCCTAACCCTAACCCTAACCCTAACCCTAACCCCAACCCTAACCCTAACCCTAACCCTAGCCCTAACCCCAACCCTAACCGAAACGCTAAACCAAACCCTAACCCTAACCTTAACCCTAACCCTAACCGTAAACCTAACCCTAACCCTAACCCTAATATTAACCCTAACCCCAACTATAACCCTTACCCTAACCGAAACGCTAAACCTAACCCTAACCTTAACTCTAACACTAACCCTAACCCATCCCTAACCGTAACCCTAACCCGAACCCTCACCCTCACCATAAACCCTAACGATATCCCTAACCATAACCCTAACCCTAACCCTAACCCTAACCCTAACCCTAACCCTAACCCTAACCCTAACCCTAACCCTAAATCCAACTCTAACCCTAACCCTAACCCTAATCCTAACCCTAGCCCTAACCCTAACCCTAACCCTAACCCTAACCCTAACCCTAACACCAACTCTAACCCTAACCCTAAACGAAAGGCTAACCCTAAGCCTAAAACTGACCCCAGTCTAACCCTGACCCCAATCCTAACCCTAACCGTAACCCTAACCCTAACCCTAACCACAATCCTAACCCTAAACCTAACCGTAACCCTATCCCTAAGCCTAACCCCAATCCTAACACTAAACCTAACCCTTACCGTGACACTAACCGTAACCTTACCCTTAACCCTAACCCTAACCCTAACCCTAACCGAAATGCTAAACCTACCCCTAACCCTAACCGTACCTCTAACCGTAACCCTAACCCCAACGCTAACACTAACCCTAACAATAACCCTAACCCTTAGAGGTTGGGTGCGCGGAAGGGGAGGAGGGCAGTGAGGGGAGTAGCATAACTGTCAAAAGGAAGCTTAGAGGTTGGGCGTGCGCGCCTAACCCTAACCCTAACCCTAACCGAAATGCTAAACCTACCCCTACCCCTACCCCTAACCCTAACCCCAACCCCAACTCTAACCGTAACCATAACCGAAACGCTAAACCTAACCCTAACCTTAACTCTAACACTAACCCTCACCCCAACCCTAACCCTAACCCTAACCCCAACCTTATCCCTAACCCTAACCCTAACCCTAACCCTAACCCTAGCCCTAGCCCTAGCCCTAGCCCTAGCCCTAGCCCTAGCCCTAGCCCTAACCCTAACCCTAACCCTTACCGTAACCCTAACCCTAACCCTAACCCTAACCGAAATGATAAACCTACCCCTACCCCTACCCCTAACCCAAACCCTGACCCTGACCCTGACCCTGACCCGAACCCTAACCCTAACCCTAACCCTAACCCTAAGCCTAACCCTAACCCTAACCCTAACCCTAACCCTAACCCTAACCCTAACATTAACCCTAACCCCAACTCTAACCCTAACCCTAACCGAAACGCTAAACCTAACCCTAACCTTAACTCTAACACTAACCCTAACCCATCCCTAACCCTAACCCTAACCCTAACCCTAACCCTAACCCTAACCCTAACCCTAACCCTAACCCTAACCCTCACCCTCACCCTCACCCTCACCCTATCCCTAAACCTAACCCTAACCCTAAACCTAACCCTAACCCTAAACCTAAAGCTAACCCTAACCCTAACCCTAACCCTAACCCCAACTCTAACCCTAACCCTAACCCTAACCCTAACCCTAACCCTAATCCTAACCCTAGCCCTAGCCCTAGCCCTAACCCTAACGCTAACCCTAACCCTAACCCTAACTTAAACGCTAACTCTAACTCTAACCCTAACCCTAACCCTAACCCTAACCCTAACCCTAACCCTAACCCTAACCGAAACCCTAACCCTAACCCTAACCCTAACCCTAACCCTAACCCTAACCGAAACCCTAACCCTAACCCTAACGATAACCCTCACCCTAACCTTAACCGAAACGCTAAACCTAACCCTAACCCTAACCCTAACCCTAAGCCTAACCCTAACCCTAACCCTAACCCTAACCAAAACCCTAACCCTAACCCCAATCCTAACCCTAAACCTAACCCTTACCGTAACACTAACCGTAAACCTAACCCTAACCCCAACCCTAACCCTAACCCTAACCCTAACCGAAACCCTAACCCTAACCCTAACCCTAACCCTAACCCTAACCCCAATCCTAAACCTAACCCTTACCGTAACACTAACCGTAAACTTAACCCTAACCGAAATGCTAAACCTACCCCTACCCCTAACCCTAACCCTAACTCCAACTCCAACCCTAACCCTAACCCTAACCGAAACGCTAACCCTAACCCTAACCCTAACTCTAACCCTAACCCCAAACCCTAACGCTAACGATAACCCTCACCCTAACCCTAACCGAAACGCTAAACCTAACCCTAACCCTAAGCCTAACCCTAACCCTAACCCTAACCCTAACTGAAACCCTAACCCTAACCCCAATCCTAACCCTACCCCTAACCCTAACCCTAACCCTAACCCTAACCCTAACCTTAACCTTAACCCTAACCCTAACCCTAACCCTCACCCTAACCCCAATCCTAGCCCTAACCCAAACCGTAACCCTATCCCTAACCCTATCCCTAACCCTAACCCTAACCCTAACCCTAACCCTAACCCTAACCCTAACCCTAACCGCAATCCTAAACCTAACCCTTACCGTAACACTAACCGTAAACTTAACCCTAACCCTAACCCTAACCGAAATGCTAAACCTACCCCTAACCCTAACCCTAACCCGAACCCTAACTCCAACTCCAACCCTAACCCTTACCCTTACCCTAACCCTAACCCTAACCCTGATCCTAACCCTAACCGAAACGCTAACCTTAACCCTCACCCTAACCCTAACTCCAATCGTAACCCTAACTCTAACCCTAACCCTAACCCTAACCCTAACCCCAATCCTAACCCTAACCCTAACCCTAACCCTAACCCTAACCCTAACCCTAACCCTAACCCTAACCTTAACCCTCACCCTAACTGTCAGCGCTGCCTCAGGTCCCAGCTCACAGAGGACCAACGCCAGTTGCTCTTTATAAACAAAAGTCTGTATTGTGGTTCATTGTTGATTTGACATCCATGGCGCTCAGCGCCACGTCTGAGTCCTTAGACTGGCGAAGCTCCGTCTGACTCCTCCCCGCTCATACACCAGTTCAAGAGCCGAGCTTTGCTCCACCTTTCCCTCTCCTCCTTTTGCTCCTTTCTCCTCCGGGTCCTCCTGCCCTCTGGGGTTCCCTCCTTCCTACTCTCTTCAGAGGCGGATTCTTCTGTCTCCGCCCCACCCTTCCGGCGGGCTTTAGAACCTGGCTCCCAATCCGGGTTTTCTGCTGGCCCGCGCGCCTCCACATTTGAACTTGGCGCGCGCACCCAGCTGCCTACTTTCCTCCTAATGGCTACACTGCTCCTCCCACTGCTTTCTCCTTCAGGGAGGCTGGCCGGACCTGCTCTTCCCTCCGCCCCCCCACTCTCTGACGGAGGCGTGGTCAGTCCAGCCTCACTCTCTCCTCCTGCAGGAGGCTCTTGTTTTAACCCTTGGGATTCTTCCCCCCCGCTAAAATCTGGTGGGGAAGCTACCCCTGATTTTCAGCTGCCGCTTGGAGACTCCCCACTGGCCCCCCTTGCCCTGCCTTTGGGGGCCCCTTTCTGGGAATCCTCTGATTCGCTGGAGAGACTCATGGAATCTCTCTGATCACTGGCATACCCTCCTGAACTCCCCTCAGATTGTTCCCCTTCGCTCTCCATCTCCTCCTTCCCCTCTGGCTCAGTGCCTGAGCCCATGACATCTATCCCCCCCTCGAAGCCCCCCCTTCCCCCCTCCCCCTCTCCGGGCGTGGGCTCCAGGCGCTCCAGTGCGTCGGGGGCGAGAGCTGGATACCGTTCGTTGCCCCTGTCGTGCAGCCCTCCCGCTGGCTCCAGCCAGTCCTTACTGTGTTCATCGACGTCTATCTCCTCCTCTTCCATCTCTGTGCATTTGTGCTCAAACCCCTGTTCCTCACCCCACTCGTCCATGTTAGTCCCACCCTCCGATACCTCGGGTGACTCTGCATGCCAAGGTCCCCTCAACCATTTCCGCCTCCATTGCTCCACCGGTTGATCGTCCCACCAATAGGAGCGGTCAGTGTCGACCCCCGAACAAGACCCCCTCGGCGTGCTCCATCCCTGCTCCGCCTCCTCGTCCGACGAGAACCCTCGGAACGTGCTGGTGGAAAGTGTGGGTGTGAAAAGCCAGTCATCGAAAAAATCCGCTGGCATGGGTTTTTTGGGGGAAGAGTGCATGAAACTCGTCCTTGAGATAGTTCTCTTCCAGGGCATAGTCCGGTACCCATCTGTTGGCACTAGCCGGGGTACCCTCCCTGGCTAGGAAATATTCTACTCCCTCTTCCCCCCATCTGGAGTCCAAAATCTCCGTGACCTCGTTGATTGGTGTCACCCTCTGTGACTCCCCCTCCCCCGGCAGGTGATTTTCTGCTTGGAGCTGGTGCTGACCCTTGAGCCTGAAACCTGTGTGGTGCCTTGTAGGGTGTGAGCACCGACCTTTGAAAGACCGGGTGCATCCTGGAACCCCCCGGAAGCGCCAACCTGAAAGCTACTGGATTGATTTGTGCCTCCACTTGGTAAGGCCCCAACTGCTTGTGTCCTAGCTTCTGTTTGGCTAACGATTTGGCCGGCACTGCCTGGGCCGCTAGCCATACCCAGTCCCCCACCTGGATGTCTTCCCCTGTGCTTGTCTGCCTGCACTTTGTAGGCGTGTTTGGCTAGTTCCAAATGCCTCCTGAGCTGCTCACGTACCTCCTGTAACTCTGCTGCCAAGTGCTCAGCTCCCCCTCGTGACTCCCCCTCCCCCGTCTTCTCAAACCCCGGGAAGGTTCTGGGATTCCACCCATTGTTGGCGAAGAACGGTGTCACCCCTGTGGACCCGTGCTTTGTGTTGTTGTAGGCAAACTCGGCCAGCGGCAGGTAGTCCACCCAGGTCGAGGGCTGTTGATTCGCGTAGCATCGTAGATACTGCTGCATGATGGCGTTGACCCTCTCCGCCTGCCCGTTGGTCTGCGGGTGTCGCGCCGACGCTAAGTTGATCTTGACGTTCAGGATGCCCAGGAGCTTCCGCCAGAAACTCGAAATGAACTGGCGCCCCCTGTCAGACAGGATGGACCGTGGCAAGCCGTGAACCCTGAACACGTGGTCTATGAACAGCTTGGCAGTTTGTTCCGCCGTGGCTACCTTCGCGCATGGGATGAAGTGTGCCATCTTGGTGAACAGGTCAACGACCCCTAGAACCGCTGTCTTGCCTCACGAGCTGGGCAGATCCATGACAAAGTCCAGGGCCACCTGCTCCCATGGTTCGAACGGCGTCTGTAGCGGTTCCAGCAGTCCCGCCGGTTTCCTGTGCACTGGTTTGGCTCTTTGGCACGTGTCACACCTGGCGACGTAATCTGCGACCTCCCCTCACATCTGGGGCCACCAAAAGTCTCTGGCCACCAATTCCGTCGTCTTTTCCTTGCCAAAGTGTCCAGCACTGGGCGCGTCGTGCAACTGCTGCAGGACTTTCGCGCGTAGGTCATCTCCCGGCACGTAGAGCGCCCCTTTGCGGGTGAGCAGTCCGTCACGTATCTGGAACTCGTCGTCCTTCGCTGTGCCCCTTCGCACCTCCTCCATCTTGGATTGCGCGAATGGATCTGTCCGTAGCGCTCGACGTACCGCGTCCAGGTCGACGGTGGCTGCAGAGCACGTCCACACTGCCGGTGTGAAAATGTGTTTAGCTGCCGCCAGCGCCGCCTCCTCCAGATACTGCGGTTTCCTGGAAAGTGCATCCGCCATGACGTTGTTGTTTCCCGGGATGTACTCTATCTTGAAGTCGAAATCCGCAAAGAACTCCGCCCATCGGATGTGTCTCTGGTTCAGGAACCTCGCCGTGCGCCAGTACTCCAGGTTTTTATGGTCTGTGCGAACCTGCACGGTGTGTTGGGCTCCTACGAGGAAATGCCGCCACGCTTTGAAGGCTGCATGAATGGCCAGCAACTCCCTGTCCCAGATTGTGTAGTTCTGCTCCGACTTGCTGAGCTTCCTGGAGTAAAATGCGCAGGGCCTCCAGTTCTCTTGCAGATCCTGCCGCAATAGGACCGCCCCCACCACTCTGTCTGATGCGTCAGTCTCAATCCTCAGCGGTTTGCCGGGGTTGACGTGCAGCAGTTGCTCCTCGGACGCGAAAAGACGCTTGAGCCTCTGAAAAGACTGCTCCACCTGTTCCGTCCAGATGAACTTCTTCTTCTTGGAGCTGAGGGTGTCCGTGATAGCCGCCGTCTCCTTCGCAAATCCCTTGATGAATTTGCGGTAGAAATTGGCGAAGCCGACAAACTTCTGGACTTCCTTCCTGTTACGTGGGCTCTTCCAGTCCAGCACCGAGCGGACTTTGGCGCTGTCCATGGTGAGCCCCTTGTCTGACAGCTTGTATCCCAGGAAATCCACTTCCGTCACTTCGAACTGGCACTTTTCCAGCTTGGCGTAGAGCTTGTGCTCCCGTAGTCTCTGCAGGACCTCCCTGACGTCCTTCTCGTGAGCTCCCTGTGATTCCGAGAAGATCAGAATGTCGTCCAGGAAGCAGACGCACATCTTGTAGACGAGCCCTGCCAATACGTGGTGCATAAACTTTTGGAACCTGTGAGAGCCATTTTGCAATCCGAAAGGCATGACTTTGTATTCATAGGTGCCTAAGGGTGTAAACACGGCTGTCTTCCACTCATCTCCCTCTCGCATGCTGTCAGGGGTTCAGGAGCAGAGGCGAGAGCAAGGGAGGAAACAGAGAGTGAAGGGGAGGAGTCTGAAGGAAAGATGAGCGATGACGACGACCCGAGATCTCCGAGTCTTTCCAGTGAATCGGAAGAATCACAGAAAGGAGCGCCAGTGACCAGAGCAAGGGGGGAGCTTAGGGGGACACCCCAGGAAGAAGGGACAAAAGGGGGTTCAGAGAGCAGCAGTTGGAAATCGGGGCCAACATCCCCAACAGAGCGCAGTGGGGGAGAAGGGCGCCAGGCATCGGGATCAGGCGGCTCGCCGCAGGGGGGAGGACATGAGTCAGGAGTGGCCACACCTCCATCGGAGAGAGAAGAAACGGTCAAACGGAAAGTGGGAGGTTGGGCGCGCGCGCCAAGTTCAAATGCACAGGAAGGCGGCACAGTAAGCAGCCCGGAAAGGGAGCCAGGTCCTAAAGCCCGCCGCAAGGAGACAGAAGGGTCCGGGGGGTCAGCGTCAGAAGAGTCCCGGAAGGAAGAGACCACGGGGGGCAGAGGGACCCAGAGAAGAACGGTCAGGAGGAAAAGGTGGAGTAAGGCTAGGGTATTAAGTTGGTGTACAGGAGGCGGAGACTCAGACAGAGCTTCGCCGGTCTAGCTTATAAGACGTAGAGTTGCGCGCTACAGCTTGAAAATGGAAACTGTAAATCAATAAAGACTTTTATACAGTGAATGCTGGCTAGCGTGATCCTCTGTGAGCTCGGATCTGGAAGCAGCTCTGACACATGCGTATCAGATTGTATGCACTTCGCAGATCCAGCTTAGTGAAGATTCTCCCCTTCCTCACCGCCATCAGCAGATCGTCTATCTTGGGCATGGGGAATGCAGTGGGCTTTGTCCTCGAGTTTAAAATCCTGAAATCCACTACAAGTCTCCGTTGGGGCGTGTCTCTCTTCTTCACGAAGAACACTGGACTGCCCCCTACTGCTTTGGATTCTTGGATGAATCCACGCTTCAAATTGAGGTCTATGAACTCCTTGAGTTCTTGCAATTCGTCCTCAGACATGGAATAGAGCTTCCCCGTTGGCAGCTTCGCTCCTGGTAGGAGGTCAATCGTGCAGTCGTAGGGCCTATGAGGAGGTAGCTTGTCAGCTTCTCTCTCGCAGAAAACGTCCAAAAACTCCTTGTATTTGTTGGGTACCGCCTGCACCATGCCGAAATGTAGCTGTTGTGCTTCCTTCTTTCCCTCCTCTTCCTTACTGATCTGGATGCAATGTTCCGCGCAGTAAGAGGAGCAGAAGGTCAGTTGCCTCTGGTACCAGGCTAGCGCTGGGCTGTGCCTATCCAGCCAACTCATGCCCAACACTATGGGCGTTTCGGCTAGGTGGGTGACATTGAAACTGATGACTTCACGGTGATTCCCAATCTGCATCACCATAGGTGGTGTCTGCTGTACCACTTGCCCCCCCAGCAGCTTCCTGCCATCGACTGTGACGACGTTCAGGGGCAGCGTGGCAGGTAGGAGTGCTATGCTGTGCTGCTTGACAAATTCCTCCCCCACAAAGTCTGTATTGCTGCCAGAATCGATGGTAATCGGAACCTCCAAGATGAATCCATTGGGCAGTTGAAGTGAGGCAGTGAGCTGCACCACTGGTTTGGGCGGGAGGGGGTCTTTGGGCTTCAGAATCTCTGGGGACTGCTTCAAAACCTTGCCTGGCTGGGCCCCAGTGCCTCTGCTTCCAACCAGGCTTGTTCGTTTTCCTGCTGCTCCCCCTCCTGCTGAATTCCCCCTTTAATAATTGCGGAGGCTGCAGTGTGCTGCTGGATCCTCTGGGGACACTCTTTGACCATGTGTTGTGCACTGTCGCACAAGAAACACTTCCTGTTCCCTCTAGGATTTTTCGGCTTGACTGCTCCTGGCGTTAGGGCTCTGGCCGCTGTCTGAGCCTTAGCAACACCCAACTCCATTGGTTCTACTCCCTCCCCCAAAGGAGGCGTGGAGTGGGCGCGTCCACTCTCCCTGGGCATGAAAGGAGGTGCTTTGGTCAGTGTGTGTGCTAAGCGACCCTCATCTCTGTTCCATGGGCGTTCCTCCATTCTCACTCCTATTGTGAGTGCTCTCTGAACCACCTCTGCCGTGGTGCTAGGTCTATCGCCCCTGGCCAGCTCATCTTTCACCGAAGCGTTTAGCCCCTCCCAGAAGAGATCTCTCACAACCACAGAGTCCTTTTCCCAACGCAGCGTATTCACCAAGGCAAAAAACTTGGCATGGTATTGTCTTACTGTTGCCTTCCCCTGCCTTAAACCATGCATCTGCTTTCTAGCCACGTCGACATCAGTGGTTGATTGGAAACAAGCGTCCATAGCCTTCAAAAAGGCATCCGCATTCTGGAGGGCTGGATCATTGTCACGCCATAAATTGCGCAGCCAGGATCTTGCTTCTCCATGCAATTGTGTTATGATAAATCCTACTTTCTCCTCCTCATCCCTAAAGTCCTTCCGAAGCAGCCTGAGCGCGTAAACTACATCCGCTCAGAAATTAGGATACTGCTGCAGGTCTCCGTCAAAATGGGCTACTAGGCTGCCCCCCCCTCTTTGCAAGAGCAATCCCCTCTGTTGCTCTGGGTCCCGGCAGCCCCTCCTTGCCCAATCTTTCCCACCTGGTCTGCAGATCCTCGCAGAACTTCGCTGCTTCCTCCTCTCTCTTCCTGGAAACTGCCAGTTCTGCGTAAAGCGCCTCGACTGCTTTTTCCAGCTCTTCCATCTTCCCTTCTGAAGTCATCTTTGTCTCTCTTCATGAGCTCGCAAAACACCAAGTCTTGCCCCCTCGCTGCGCCAACTCGCGCTGCTAGGGTTAACTTTTGAGGAGACGGAGCTTACTGTCAGCGCTGCCTCAGGTCCCAGCTCACAGAGGACCAACGCCAGTTGCTCTTTATAAACAAAAGTCTTTATTGTGGTTCATTGTTGGTTTGACATCCATGGCGCTCAGCGCTACGTCTGAGTCCTTAGACCAGCGAAGCTCCGTCTGACTCCTCCCCGCTCATACACCAGTTCAAGAGCTGAGCTTTGCTCCACCTTTCCCTCTCCTCCTTTTACTCCTTTCTCCTCCGGGTCCTCCTGCCCTCTGGGGTTCCCTCCTTCCTACTCTCTTCAGAGGCGGATTCTTCTGACTCCGCCCCACCCTTCCGGCGGGCTTTAGGACCTGGCTCCCAATCCGGGTTTTCTGCTGGCCCGCGCGCCTCCACATTTGAACTTGGCGCGCGCGCCCAGCTGCCTACTTTCCTCCTAATGGCTACACTGCTCCCCCCACTGCTTTCTCCTTCAGGGAGGCTGGCCGGACCTGCTCTTCCCTCCGCTCCCCCACTCTCTGACGGAGGCGTGGTCAGTCCAGCCTCACTCTCTCCTCCTGCAGGAGGCTCTTGCTTTAACCCTTGGGATTCTTCCCCCCCCGCTACGCTCTGGTGGGGAAGCTACCCCTGATTTCCAGCTGCCGCTTGGAGACTCCCCACTGGCCCCCCTTGCCCTGCCTTTGGGGGCCCCTTTCTGGGAATCGTCTGATTCGCTGGAGAGACTCATGGAATCTCTCTGATCACTGGCATACCCTCCTGAACTCCCCTCAGATTGTTCCCCTTCGCTCTCCATCTCCTCCTTCCCCTCTGGCTCAGTGCCTGAGCCCATGACACTAACCGAAACGCTAAACCTAACCCTAACCCTAAGCCTAACCCTATCCGTAACCCCAATCCTAACCCTAATCCTAACCCTAACCCAAACCCTAACTCTAACCATAACCCTAACCCTAACCCCAATCCTAGCCCTAACCCTAACCGTAACCGTAACTGTAACCGTAACCGTAACCCTATCCCTAACCCTATCCCTATCCCTATCCCTATCCCT
>NW_028118715.1:0-20000 GCF_965113315.1 Podarcis vaucheri | reverse complement strand
CCTAAACCTAACCCTAACCCTAACCCTAACCCTAACCCTAACCCGAACCCTATCCCTAACCCAAACCCTAACCCTAACCCCAACCCTAACCCTAACCCTAACCGAAACGCTAACCCTAACCCTAACCCTAACCCTAACCCCAATCCTAACCCTAACCCTAACCCTAACCCTAACCCTAACCCTAACCCTAACCCTAACCCCAACCCTAACCCTAACCCTAACCCTAATCCTAACCCTCACCCTAACCCTAACCCTAACCCTAACCCTAACCCTAACCGAAACGCTAAACCTAACCCTAAGCCTAACCCTAAGCCTAAGCCTAACCCTAACCCTAACCCTAACCCTAACCCCAATCCTAACCCTAACCGTAACCCTAACCCTAACCCTAACCCTAACACTAACCCTAACCCTAACCCCAATCCTAACCCTAACCCTAACCCTAACCCTAACCCTATACTTAACTCTATCCATAACCCTAACCCTAACAACAATCCTAATCCTAAACCTAACCCTTACCGTAACACTAACCATAACCTTAACCCTAACTCTAAACCTAACCCTAACCCTAACCCTAACCCTAACTCTAACCGTAACCGTAACCCTAATTCTAACCCTAACCCTAACCCTAACTCCAACCCTAACCCTAACCCTAACCCTAACCCCAACCCTAACCCTAACCCTAGCCCTAACCCTAACCCTAACCCTAACCCTAACCCTAACCCTAATCCTAATCCTAACCCTAACCCTAACCCTAACCCTAACCCTAACCCTAACCCTAACCTTAACCCTAACTCTGAACCTAACCCTAACCCTAACCCTAACCTCAATCCTAACCCTAAAGCTAACCCTTCCTTTAACACTAACCGTAACCCTAACCCTAACCCTAACCCTAACCGTAACTCTAACCCTAACCCTAACCCTAACCCTAACCGAAATGCTAATTCTACCCCTAATCCTAACCCTAACTCTAACCCGAACCCGAACCCTAACCAAAATGCTAAACCTACCCCTAACCCTAACTCTAACTCTAACCCCAACCCTAACTCCAACCCTAACACTAACCCTAACCCTAACCCTAACCCTAACTCCAACCTTAACCCTAACCCTAACCCTAACCCCAACCCTAACCCTAATCCTACCTCTAACCCTAACCCTAACCCTAACCCTAACCCTAACCCTAACCCTAACCCTAACAGTAACCGTAACCCTAACAGTAACCGTAACCGTAACCCTAACCTTAACCCTAACTCTGAACCTAACCCTAACCCTAACCCTAACCCTAACCCTAACCCTAACCTCAATCCTAACCCTAAACCTAACCCTTACCGTTACACTAACCGTAACCCTAACCCTAACCCTAACGCTAACTCTAACCGTAACCGTAACCCTAATTCTAACCCTAACCCTAACCCTAACCCTAACCCCAATAAAACCCTAAACCTAACCCTTACCATAACACTAACCGTAAACTTAACCCTATAGCTAACCCTAACCATAACCCTAACCCTAAACCTAAACCTAAACCTAACCCTAACCCTAACCCTAACCCTAACCCTAACCCTAACCCTAACCCTAACCCTAACCCTAACCCGAACCCTATCCCTAACCCAAACCCTAACCCTAACCCCAACCCTAACCCTAACCCTAACCCTAACCGAAACGCTAACCCTAACCCTAACCCTAACCCTAACCCCAACCCCAACCCTAACCCTAACCCTAATCCTAATCCTAACCCTAACCCTAACCCTAACCCTAACCCTAACCCTAACCCTAGCCCTAACCCTAACCCTAACCCTAACCCTAACCCTAACCCTAACCCTAACCGAAACGCTAAACCTAACCCTAAGCCTAACCCTAAGCCTAAGCCTAACCCTAACCCTAATCCTAACCCCAATCCTAACCCTAACCGTAACCCTAACCCTAACCCTAACCCTAACCCTAACCCTAACACTAACCCTAACCCTAACCCTAACCCTAACCCTAACCCTAACCCTAACCCCAATCCTAACCCTAACCCTAACCCTAACCCTAACCCTATACTTAACTCTATCCATAACCCTAACCCTAACAACAATCCTAATCCTAAACCTAACCCTTACCGTAACACTAACCATAACCTTAACCCTAACTCTAAACCTAACCCTAACCCTAACCCTAACCCTAACCCTAACCCTAACCCTAACCCTAACTCTAACCGTAACCGTAACCCTAATTCTAACCCTAACCCTAACCCTAACCAAAATGCTAAACCTACCCCTAACCCGAACTCTAACTCTAACTCCAACCCTAACCCCAACCCTACCCCTAACCCTAACCCTAACCCTAACCCTAACCCTAACCCTAACCCTAACCCTAACCCTAACCCTAACTCCAACCCTAACCCTAACCCCAACCCTAACCCTAACCCTAACCCTAATCCTAATCCTAATCCTAACCCTAACCCTAACCCTAACCCTAACCCTAACCCTAACCCTAACCCTAACCCTAACCGTAACCCTAACCTTAACCCTAACTCTGAACCTAACCCTAACCCTAACCTTAACCCTAACCCTAACCCTAACCCTAACCTCAGTCCTAACCCTAAAGCTAACCCTTACCGTAACACTAACCGTAACCCTAACCCTAACCCTAACCCTAACCCTAACCCTAACCCTAACCCTAACCGTAACCCTAACCCTAACCCTAACCCTAACCCTAACCCTAACCCTAACCGAAATGCTAATTCTACCCCTAATCCTAACCCTAACTCTAACCCGAACCCGAACCCTAACCAAAATGCTAAACCTACCCCTAACCCTAACTCTAACTCTAACCCCAACCCTAACCCCAACCCTAACCCTAACCCTAACCCTAACTCCAACCTTAACCCTAACCCTAACCCTAACTCCAACCCTAACCCTAATCCTAATCCTAACCCTAACCCTAACCCTAACCCTAACCCTAACCCTAACCCTAACCCTAACCCTAACCCTAACAGTAACCGTAACCGTAACCCTAACCTTAACCCTAACTCTGAACCTAACCCTAACCCTAACCTCAATCCTAACCCTAAACCTAACCCTTACCGTTACACTAACCGTAACCCTAACCCTAACCCTAACGCTAACTCTAACCGTAACCGTAACCCTAATTCTAATTCTAACCCTAACCCTAACCCTAACCCTAACCCTAACCAAAATGCTAAACCTACCCCTAACACTAACTCTAACTCTAACCCCAACCCTAACCCCAACCCTACCCCTAACCATAACCCTAACCCTAACCCTAACTCCAACCCTAACCCTAACCCTAACCCTAACCCTAACCCTAACCCTAACCCTAACCCTAACCCTAACCCTAACCCTAACCCTAATCCTAACCCTAACCCTAACCCTAACCCTAACCCTAACCGTAACCCTAACCTTAACCCTAACTCTGAACCTAACCCTAACCCTAACCCTAACCCTAACCCTAACCCTAACCCTAACCTCAATCCTAACCCTAAAGCTAACCCTTACCGTAACACTAACCGTAACCCTAACCGTAACCCTAACCCTAACCCTAACCGTAACTGTCAGGGGTTCTGTAGCAGAGGCGAGGGCAAGGGAGGAAACAGAGAGCGAGGGGGAGGAGGCAGAAGAAAGGATGAGTGATGACGACGACCCGAGATCTCCGAGTCTTTCCAGTGAATCAGAAGATTCACAAAAAGGAGCACCAGTGGCCAGGGCAAGGGGGGAGACTAGGGGGACACCCCAGGAATATAGAGCCAGAGGGGACTCAGAGGGGAGCAGTTGGAAATCGGGACCAGCGTCACCGCCAGAGAGTAGGAAAGAGGAAGAGCGCCAGGGATCAAGCGCTGGCAGCTCGCAACAGGAGGGAGGGCACGAGTCAGGAGTGGCCACACCTTCATCGGGGAGCGAAGTGACGGTTAGACGGAAAGTGGAAGGTTGGGCGCGCGCGCCAAGTTCAAATGCACAGGAAGGTGGCGCAGTAGGCAGCCCGGAAAGGGAGCCAGGTCCTAAAGCCCGGCGCAAGGAGACAGGAGAGTCAGGGGGGTCAGCGTCAGAAGAATCCCGGAAGGAAGAGACCCAGGGGGGCAGAGGGACCCAGAGGAGAACTGTCAGGCGGAAAAGGTGGAGCTTCGCCGATCTAAGCATAAGACGTAGAGTTGCGCGCAGCAGCTTGAGAATGGAGACTGTAACTCAATAAAGACTTTTATTTAATGATCGCTGGCTGGCGTGATCCTCTGTGAGCTGGGATCTGGAAGCAACCCTGACAGTCAGCTCCGTCTCCTCAAATTGTGGGCATCCACGGCCTCGTGGATAGGAGAGAAAGCGGGTGCCTACTAGAGAGCTCACGAACGGCAGACGCTATGACGGCCGAACAGCAAATAGCGGAACTGAGAGAAGCAGTGTCACGACTGAATGCCGAGGCGCTGGCATCCAGGAAGAGAGAGGAGGACGCAGCTGCCGCCTACAGAGATCTCCAGGTCAGGTTGGACGTGCTTACGAAGCAAGGGCAACAGACACCCAAATCAGAGGGGATTGGGTTGGGGAGACGCACAGGCGGACTGGTCTCTCACTTCGATGGGAATTTGCAACAGTACCCCAACTTTAGAGCAGACGTAATGTGTGCACTGCAACTACTGCACAAAGACTTTAGAGATGAACAAGAGAAAGTGGGGTTCATCATGTCCCATTTGCACGGAGACGCAAAAGCATGGCTGCGCAATTTGTGGAGAGATAAAGATCCTGCGCTCCAAAATGCGGACGCCTTTATTAAAGCGATGGATGGGTGTTTTTTATCCAGCATTGACGTGGATCTTGCCCGGAAGGAGGTGCATGGACTAAGACAAGGGAGAGCCAGCGTGAGGCAGTACCATGCCCGCTTTTTTGCTTTGGTCAGTGCCCTGGAATGGGACAGAGATTCGGCGCCTGTCAGAGACCTTTTTTGGGAGGGCTTGCACAGCTCGGTTAAAGATGAGATTGCGAGGGGGGAGAGACCCCGGACCACGCAGGAGGTCGTTCAGAGGGCGCTGGCGGTGGGAGTGCGGCTGGAAGAACGTCCGTGGAGCAGGGAAGAAGGGCGCAGCGGGCGCGAACCAGCCAGGGGCTCCTCCTTCCTTCCCAGAGAAGCAGCGCGTGCGCAATCCACGCCTCCAACAGGGGGAGGGGTGGAACCGATGGAGGTTGGGAGTGCAAGGGCTCAGTCAGCAGCCAGAGCCCTAGCACCGGCAGCAGTGAAAGCGAAGCCTCCTAGAGGGAACAGGAAGTGTTATATCTGCGAGGATCCAGGGCATATGGCGAAAGAGTGTCCCCGGAGGTTCCACAAGCACACTGCAGCTTCGGCAATGGTGACTGCAGCAACGCAGCAAGGAGAACCGCAGCAGGGAAACGACGATGTCTGGCTGGAGGAAGAGGCACTGGGGACCAGCCAGACGTGTCAGTGAAGCAGTCCCCAGGGAATTTACCGCCCATGGACCCCCTCCCGCCCAAGCCAGTAGTGAGGCTCACCGCATCGCTCCAGCTACCCAATGGAATCACCATGGACGTGCCAATCACCGTCGACTCGGGAAGCAATGCAGACTTCATAGGGCAGGACTTTGTCGACCGGCACGCTATACAGTTGCTGCCTGCCACGCTGCCCCTGCAGGTTGTCACGGTGGATGGCAGGGAGCTGCTAGGGGGGCAAGTGGTGAAGCAGATGCCACCTATGGTGCTGCGGCTTGGAAATCACAAGGAAATCATCAGCTTCAACGTCACTCAACTGTCGGAGACGCTTATTGTATTGGGCATGAGTTGGCTGGACAAGCACAGCCCGGCGCTGGCTTGGTACCAGAGGCAGCTGACCTTCGGCTCTTCCTTTTGTGCTGAAAACTGCATCATGCCCCGGCAGGAAGGGGAGCAAGAGGAGTCACAGCTGCTGTTAGGCACGCTGCAAGCGATTCCCCACAAGTACGCAGAATTTTTGGAGGTTTTCTGCGAGAAGGAGGCAGACAGGCTACCCCCCCACAGACCATATGACTGCAAGATTGACCTGCTGCCGGGGGCGGCGCTGCCCAAAGGGAAGCTGTATTCCATGTCTGAGGACGAACTGCAGGAACTCAAGGAGTTCATAGATCATAATTTGGAGCGCGGTTTCATCCGAGAGTCCAGGGCAGCGGGGGGCAGTCCAGTATTCTTTGTTAAGAAGCGAGACACGCCCCAAAAAAGACTCGTGGTGGACTACCGCATTTTGAACAGTGTGACCAAGCCATCGGACTTCCCCATGCCCCGAATCGATGACCTCCTCGCAAAAGTGCGCAAGGGCAGCGTCTTCACCAAGTTGGACCTGCGAGGGGCGTACAACCTCATTCGCATGCGGGAAGGAGATGAGTGGAAGACAGCCATGTTCATGCCCCTGGGCACCTACGAATATAGAGTTATGCCTTTTGGATTACAAAATGGCTCCCACGTTTTTCAAGCTTTCATGCATCACGTGTTGGCGGGGCTCCTCTACAAGACGTGCGTCTGTTTCTTGGATGACATCCTGATCTTTTCGGAATCGCAGCAGGAGCATGACAGACACGTCAGGGAAGTGCTGAGCAGGCTGCAGCAACATAGGCTGTACGCCAAGCTTGAGAAGTGCCAATTTGACGTGACGGAGGTGGATTTCCTGGGCTACAAGTTGTCTGACAAGGGGCTCGCCATGGACAGTGCCAAGGTTCCAGCGGTGTTGGATTGGAAAAGCCCACGCAACCGGAAGGAGGTCCAACGGTTTGTCGGCTTCGCGAACTTCTATCGCAAGTTTATCAAAGGCTTTGCTATGCAGACAGCGGCCATCACGGACACGCTCAGCTCCAAGAAAAAGAAGTTCATCTGGACAGCGCAGGCGGAGCAGTCCTTTCAGGCACTCAAGCGTCTCTTCGCGTCGGAAGAACAGCTGCTTCATGTCGACCCCAGCAGGCCGATGAGGGTTGAAACAGACGCCTCAGACAGGGCCGTCGGAGCCGTCCTGCTGCAGAAGGACCCGCAGGGGGTTTGGAGGCCGGGAGCGTTTTACTCCAGGAAGCTCAGCAAGTCCGAACAGAACTACACCATCTGGGACAGGGAGTTGCTGGCCATTCATGCAGCATTCAAAGCGTGGAGGCACTTCCTGATCGGCGCCAAGCACACGGTGCAAGTATGCACGGACCACAAGAATTTGGAGCACTGGCGCACGGCACAGTTCCTGAACCAGAGGCAGATACGTTGGGCTGAGTTCTTTGCGAACTTCGACTTCCGAATAGAGTATGTCCCGGGGGACACCAACATCATGGCGGACGCGCTCTCCCGTAAGCCACAGTATCTGGAGGACGTCACGCCAGCGGCCGCCATGCACATCTTCGCACCAACAGTGTGGGCGTGCGCTGCGGCGACAGTGGACCTGGAGGTGGTGCGACGAGCGTTGCAGAATGACTCCTTCGCGCAAGCAAAGATGGCAGAGATGCAAAGGGGCAAGGCGGCGACCGATGGGTTCCAGCTGAGAGATGGCTTGCTCATCTGTAAAGGGGCCATCTACGTGCCGGGAGACGAACTTCGCGCCAAGGTACTGCATCAGCTGCACGACGCGCCCACTGCCGGGCACTTTGGCAAGGAGAAGACGGTGGAATTAGTCGCCAGGGATTTCTGGTGGCCCGGAATGAGAGGGGAGGTCGCGGACTACGTGGCGAGGTGCGACACCTGCCAGAGGGCCAAACCAGTGCACAGACCGCCGGCCGGACTGTTGGAACCGCTGCAAACTCCGGTCGAACCATGGGAGAGAGTCGCCCTGGACTTCGTCACGGATCTGCCCAGCTCGAGGGGCAAGACGGCCGTGCTGGTGGTGGTGGACTTGTTCTCCAAGATGGCACATTTCATCCCGTGTGCGAAGGTGGCCACGGCGGAACAAACCGCCAAACTGTTCATAGACCACGTGTTCAAGGTTCACGGGCTGCCACGGTCTATTCTGTCCGACCACGGGCGGCAGTTCATCTCGAATTTCTGGCAGAAGCTGATGGGCTTCCTAAACGTCAAGATCAACCTGGCGTCGGCGAGACACCCGCAGACCAACGGGCAGGCGGAGCGGGTCAATGCCATCATGCAGCAGTACCTCAGATGCTATGCGAATCAACAGCCGGCGACGTGGGTGGATTACCTGCCGCTCGCCGAGTTCGCCTACAACAACACGAAGCACGTGTCCACAGGGGTGACGCCGTTCTTCGCCAACAACGGGAGGCACCCCAGAACCTTCCCGGGACTGGAAAGACTGGCAGAGGGGGAGCCGCAGACAGCAGATGCGTTCGCGTCGGAGTTGCAGGAGGTCCACGATCAGCTGCGGCGGCACCTGGAGCTGGCCAAACACGCATACAAGGTGCAGGCAGACAAACACAGAAGGGTTGGCGAAGAGATCCATGTGGGAGACTGGGTCTGGTTAGCAGCCCACGCAGTGCCGGCCAGGTCGTTGGCCAAGAAGAAATTAGGGCATAAGCAACTGGGGCCCTACCAAGTCGAAGAGCGGGTCAACCCGGTGGCTTTCAGGCTGGCGCTTCCGGAGGGTTCCAGAATGCATCCGGTGTTCCACAGATCGGTGCTCACTCCCTACAAGGCACCGCACAGGTTTCAGGAACCCGGAACGGCGCCGAGTCCGCTCCGAGAGGGAACCAAGCAACGGGGAGTGGCACAGGAGGTGCGCCTCAACGAAGTCACGGAGATTTTGGACTCCAGATGGGGGGAAGAGGGGGTAGAATACCTTCTCGCTAAGGAGGGCACCCCGGCCAGTGCCAACAGCTGGGTGCCGGGCTACGCTTTAGATGAACCTCTGCTCAAGGAAGAGTTTCATGCCCTCTTCCCCCATAGGCCAATGCCAGCGGACTTTTTCGACGACTGGCTTTTCACGCCCACGCTTTCAGCGAGCACGTTCCGGGGGTTCGACTCGGATGAGGAGCCGACACGAGACGCCCGTTCCCCGGAGGGGTCACCCTCGGGATCTGCTTCAGAACCCTCGTATTGGTGGGATGATCGACCAGAGGAGCAGTGGCGCAGAAGGTGGCTGGAAGGTCCAGGACGAGCAACGCCTCCAGAAGGAAGCGAGGGAGAGACGGACATGGACGTTTTCGGGGACGACCAGGGTTTCGAGCACGGCGGCACAGAGATGGAAGCGGAGGTGACCGTCGTCGACGAGAGCAGGGAGGAAAAACCGGAAGACGTCAGATGAAGGCCCGCCACGGGAAGCGAACTGTACCCGACATTCGTCCCCTTGACGCTGCAGCACCCAGCTCCCGCACCGGAAGGAGGGGAGGGGGGAAGAGGGGTCTTCGAGGGGGGGATGGATGTCAGGGGTTCAGGAGCAGAGGCGAGGTCAAGGGAGGAAACAGAGAGCGAGGGGGAGGAGGCAGAAGAAAGGATGAGTGATGACGACGACCCGAGATCTGCGAGTCTTTCCAGTGAATCAGAAGATTCACAAAAAGGAGCAGCAGTGGCCAGGGCAAGGGGGGAGACTAGGGGGACACCCCAGGAAGATAGAGCCAGAGGGGACTCAGAGGGGAGCAGTTGGAAATCGGGACCAGCGTCACCGCCAGAGAGTAGGAAAGAGGAAGAGCGCCAGGGATCAAGCGCTGGCAGCTCGCAACAGGAGGGAGGGCACGAGTCAGGAGTGGCCACACCTTCATCGGGGAGCGAAGTGACGGTTAGACGGAAAGTGGAAGGTTGGGCGCGCGCGCCAAGTTCAAATGCACAGGAAGGTGGCGCAGTAGGCAGCCCGGAAAGGGAGCCAGGTCCTAAAGCCCGGCGCAAGGAGACAGGAGAGTCCGGGGGGTCAGCGTCAGAAGAATCCCGGAAGGAAGAGAACCAGGGGGGCAGAGGGACCCAGAGGAGAACTGTCAGGCGGAAAAGGTGGAGCAGGGCTAGGATATTAAGTTGGTGCGCAAGGGGCGGAGACTCAGACGGAGCTTCGCCGATCTAAGCATAAGACGTAGAGTTGCGCGCAGCAGCTTGAGAATGGAGACTGTAACTCAATAAAGACTTTTATTTAATGATCGCTGGCTGGCGTGATCCTCTGTGAGCTGGGATCTGGAAGCAACCCTGACAGTAACCCTAACCCTAACCCTAACCCTAACCCTAACCCTAACCCTAACCGAAATGCTAATTCTACCCCTAATCCTAACCCTAACTCTAACCCGAACCCGAACCCGAACCCTAACCAAAATGCTAAACCTACCCCTAACCCTAACTCTAACTCTAACCCCAACCCTAACCCCAACCCTAAGCCTAAGCCTAACCCTAACCCTAACCCTAACCCTAACCCTAACCCTAACCCTAACCCTAACTCCAACCCTAACCCTAACCCTAACCCTAACCCCAACCCTAACCCTAACCCTAATCCTAATCCTAACCCTAACCCTAACCCTAACCCTAACCCTAACCCTAACCTTAACCCTAACTCTGAACCTAACCCTAACCCTAACCCTAACCCTAACCCTAACCTCAATCCTAACCCTAAACCTAACCCTTACCGTAACACTAACCGTAACCCTAACCCTAACCCTAACCCTAACCCTAACCCTAACCCTAACCGTAACCCTAACCCTAACCCGAACTCGAACGAAAATGCTAAACCTACCCCTAACCCTAACTCTAACTCTAACCCCAACCCTAACCCCAACCCTAACCCTAACCCTAACCCTAACCCTAACCCTAACTCCAACCCTAACCCTAACCCTAACCCTAACCCTAACCCTAACCTCAATCCTAACCCTAAACCTAACCCTTACCGTAACACTAACCGTAACCCTAACCCTAACCCTAACCGTAACCCTAACCCTAACCCGAACCCGAACCAAAATGCTAAACCTACCCCTAACCCTAACTCTAACTCTAACCCCAACCCTAACCCCAACCCTAACTCTAACCCTAACCCTAACCCTAACCCTAACCGAAATGCTAATTCTACCCCTAATCCTAACCCTAACTCTAACCCGAACCCGAACCCGAACCCTAACCAAAATGCTAAACCTACCCCTAACCCTAACTCTAACTCTAACCCCAACCCTAACCCCAACCCTAAGCCTAAGCCTAACCCTAACCCTAACCCTAACCCTAACCCTAACCCTAACTCCAACCCTAACCCTAACCCTAACCCCAACCCTAACCCTAACCCTAACCCTAACCCTAACCCTAACCCTAACCCTAACCCTAACCCTAACCCTAACTCTGAACCTAACCCTAACCCTAACACTAACCCTAACCTCAATCCTAACCCTAAACCTAACCCTTACCGTAACACTAACCGTAACCCTAACCCTAACCCTAACCCTAACCCTAACCCTAACCCTAACCCTAACCCGAACCCGAACCCGAACCAAAATGCTAAACCTACCCCTAACCCTAACCCTAACTCTAACCCCAACCCTAACCCCAACCCTAACCCTAACCCTAACCCTAACCCTAACCCTAACCCTAACCCTAACCCTAACTCCAACCCTAACCCTAACCCTAACCCTAACCCCAACCCTAACCTTAACCCTAACTCTGAACCTAACCCTAACCCTAACCCTAACCCTAACCCTAACCCTAACCCTAACCCTAACCCTAACTTCAATCCTAACCCTAAACCTAACCCTTACCGTAACACTAACCGTAACCCTAACCCTAACCCTAACCCTAACCGTAACCGTAACCCTAACCCTAACCCGAACCCTAACCAAAATGCTAAACCTACCCCTAACCCTAACTCTAACTCTAACCCCAACCCTAACCCCAACCCTAACCCTAACCCTAACTCCAACCCTAACCCTAACGCTAACGCTAACCCTAACCCTAACCCTAACCCCAACCCTAACCCTAACCCTAACTCTAACCCTAACCCTAACCCTAACCCTAACCCTAACCCTAACCCTAACAGTAACCGTAACCGTAACCCTAACCTTAACCCTAACTTTGAACCTAACCCTAACCCTAACCCTAACCCTAACCTCAATCCTAACCCTAAACCTAACCCTTACCGTAACACTAACCGTAACCCTAACCCTAGCCCTAACCCTAACCCTAACCCTAACTCTAACCGTAACCGTAACCCTAATTCTAACCCTAACCCTAACCAAAATGCTAAATCTACCCCTAACACTAACTCTAACTCTAACCCCAACCCTAACCCCAACCCTAACCCTAACCCTAACCCGAACCCTAACCCTAACTCCAACCCTAACCCTAACCCTAACCCTAACCCCAACCCTAACCCTAACCCTAACCCTAACCCTAACCCAAACCCTAACCCAAACCCTAACCGTAACCCTAACCTTAACCCTAACTCTGAACCTAACCCTAACCCTAACCCTAACCCTAACCCTAACCTCAATCCTAACCCTAAACCTAACCCTTACCGTAACACTAACCGTACCCCTAACCCTAACCCTAACCGAAATGCTAATCCTACCCCTAATCCTAACGCTAACTCTAACCCGAACCCGAACCCGAACCCTAACCAAAATGCTAAACCTACCCCTAACCCTAACTCTAACTCTAACCCCAACCCTAACCCCAACCCTAAGCCTAAGCCTAAGCCTAAGCCTAAGCCTAACCCTAACCCTAACCCTAACCCTGACCCTGACCCTAACCCTAACCCTAACTCCAACCCTAACCCTAACCCTAACCCTAACCCCAACCCTAACCCTAACCCTAATCCTAATCCTAACCCTAACCCTAACCCTAACCCTAACCCTAACCCTAACCCTAACCTTAACCCTAACTCTGAACCTAACCCTAACCCTAACCCTAACCCTAACCTCAATCCTAACCCTAAACCTAACCCTTACCGTAACACTAACCGTAACCCTAACCCTAACCCTAACCCTAACCCTAACCCTAACCCTAACCGTAACCCTAACCCTAACCCGAACTCGAACGAAAATGCTAAACCTACCCCTAACCCTAACTCTAACTCTAACCCCAACCCTAACCCCAACCCTAACTCTAACCCTAACCCTAACCCTAACCCTAACCGAAATGCTAATTCTACCCCTAATCCTAACCCTAACTCTAACCCGAACCCGAACCCGAACCCTAACCAAAATGCTAAACCTACCCCTAACCCTAACTCTAACTCTAACCCCAACCCTAACCCCAACCCTAAGCCTAAGCCTAACCCTAACCCTAACCCTAACCCTAACCCTAACCCTAACTCCAACCCTAACCCTAACCCTAACCCCAACCCTAACCCTAACCCTAACCCTAACCCTAACCCTAACCCTAACCCTAACCCTAACCCTAACCCTAACCTTAACCCTAACTCTGAACCTAACCCTAACCCTAACACTAACCCTAACCTCAATCCTAACCCTAAACCTAACCCTTACCGTAACACTAACCGTAACCCTAACCCTAACCCTAACCCTAACCCTAACCCTAACCCTAACCCGAACCCGAACCCGAACCAAAATGCTAAACCTACCCCTAACCCTAACCCTAACTCTAACCCCAACCCTAACCCCAACCCTAACCCTAACCCTAACCCTAACCCTAACCCTAACCCTAACCCTAACCCTAACTCCAACCCTAACCCTAACCCTAACCCTAACCCCAACCCTAACCTTAACCCTAACTCTGAACCTAACCCTAACCCTAACCCTAACCCTAACCCTAACCCTAACCCTAACCCTAACTTCAATCCTAACCCTAAACCTAACCCTTACCGTAACACTAACCGTAACCCTAACCCTAACCCTAACCCTAACCGTAACCGTAACCCTAACCCTAACCCGAACCCTAACCAAAATGCTAAACCTACCCCTAACCCTAACTCTAACTCTAACCCCAACCCTAACCCCAACCCTAACCCTAACCCTAACTCCAACCCTAACCCTAACGCTAACGCTAACCCTAACCCTAACCCTAACCCCAACCCTAACCCTAACCCTAACTCTAACCCTAACCCTAACCCTAACCCTAACCCTAACCCTAACAGTAACCGTAACCGTAACCCTAACCTTAACCCTAACTTTGAACCTAACCCTAACCCTAACCCTAACCCTAACCTCAATCCTAACCCTAAACCTAACCCTTACCATAACACTAACCGTAACCCTAACCCTAGCCCTAACCCTAACCCTAACCCTAACTCTAACCGTAACCGTAACCCTAATTCTAACCCTAACCCTAACCAAAATGCTAAATCTACCCCTAACACTAACTCTAACTCTAACCCCAACCCTAACCCCAACCCTAACCCTAACCCTAACCCGAACCCTAACCCTAACTCCAACCCTAACCCTAACCCTAACCCTAACCCCAACCCTAACCCTAACCCTAACCCTAACCCTAACCCAAACCCTAACCCAAACCCTAACCGTAACCCTAACCTTAACCCTAACTCTGAACCTAACCCTAACCCTAACCCTAACCCTAACCCTAACCTCAATCCTAACCCTAAACCTAACCCTTACCGTAACACTAACCGTACCCCTAACCCTAACCCTAACCGAAATGCTAATCCTACCCCTAATCCTAACGCTAACTCTAACCCGAACCCGAACCCGAACCCTAACCAAAATGCTAAACCTACCCCTAACCCTAACTCTAACTCTAACCCCAACCCTAACCCCAACCCTAAGCCTAAGCCTAAGCCTAAGCCTAAGCCTAACCCTAACCCTAACCCTAACCCTGACCCTGACCCTAACCCTAACCCTAACTCCAACCCTAACCCTAACCCTAACCCTAACCCCAACCCTAACCCTAACCCTAATCCTAATCCTAACCCTAACCCTAACCCTAACCCTAACCCTAACCCTAACCTTAACCCTAACTCTGAACCTAACCCTAACCCTAACCCTAACCCTAACCTCAATCCTAACCCTAAACCTAACCCTTACCGTAACACTAACCGTAACCCTAACCCTAACCCTAACCCTAACCCTAACCCTAACCCTAACCGTAACCCTAACCCTAACCCGAACTCGAACGAAAATGCTAAACCTACCCCTAACCCTAACTCTAACTCTAACCCCAACCCTAACCCCAACCCTAACCCTAACCCTAACCCTAACCCTAACCCTAACTCCAACCCTAACCCTAACCCTAACCCTAACCCTAACCCTAACCTCAATCCTAACCCTAAACCTAACCCTTACCGTAACACTAACCGTAACCCTAACCCTAACCCTAACCGTAACCCTAACCCTAACCCGAACCCGAACCAAAATGCTAAACCTACCCCTAACCCTAACTCTAACTCTAACCCCAACCCTAACCCCAACCCTAACTCTAACCCTAACCCTAACCCTAACCCTAACCCTAACCGAAATGCTAATTCTACCCCTAATCCTAACCCTAACTCTAACCCGAACCCGAACCCGAACCCTAACCAAAATGCTAAACCTACCCCTAACCCTAACTCTAACTCTAACCCCAACCCTAACCCCAACCCTAAGCCTAAGCCTAACCCTAACCCTAACCCTAACCCTAACCCTAACCCTAACTCCAACCCTAACCCTAACCCTAACCCCAACCCTAACCCTAACCCTAACCCTAACCCTAACCCTAACCCTAACCCTAACCTTAACCCTAACTCTGAACCTAACCCTAACCCTAACACTAACCCTAACCTCAATCCTAACCCTAAACCTAACCCTTACCGTAACACTAACCGTAACCCTAACCCTAACCCTAACCCTAACCCTAACCCTAACCCTAACCCGAACCCGAACCCGAACCCGAACCAAAATGCTAAACCTACCCCTAACCCTAACCCTAACTCTAACCCCAACCCTAACCCCAACCCTAACCCTAACCCTAACCCTAACCCTAACCCTAACCCTAACTCCAACCCTAACCCTAACCCTAACCCTAACCCCAACCCTAACCTTAACCCTAACTCTGAACCTAACCCTAACCCTAACCCTAACCCTAACCCTAATCCTAACCCTAACCCTAACCCTAACTTCAATCCTAACCCTAAACCTAACCCTTACCGTAACACTAACCGTAACCCTAACCCTAACCCTAACCCTAACCGTAACCGTAACCCTAACCCTAACCCGAACCCTAACCAAAATGCTAAACCTACCCCTAACCCTAACTCTAACTCTAACCCCAACCCTAACCCCAACCCTAACCCTAACCCTAACTCCAACCCTAACCCTAACGCTAACGCTAACCCTAACCCTAACCCTAACCCCAACCCTAACCCTAACCCTAACTCTAACCCTAACCCTAACCCTAACCCTAACCCTAACCCTAACCCTAACCCTAACCCTAACCCTAACAGTAACCGTAACCGTAACCCTAACCTTAACCCTAACTTTGAACCTAACCCTAACCCTAACCCTAACCCTAACCTCAATCCTAACCCTAAACCTAACCCTTACCGTAACACTAACCGTAACCCTAACCCTAGCCCTAACCCTAACCCTAACCCTAACTCTAACCGTAACCGTAACCCTAATTCTAACCCTAACCCTAACCAAAATGCTAAATCTACCCCTAACACTAACTCTAACTCTAACCCCAACCCTAACCCCAACCCTAACCCTAACCCTAACCCGAACCCTAACCCTAACTCCAACCCTAACCCTAACCCTAACCCTAACCCCAACCCTAACCCTAACCCTAACCCTAACCCTAACCCAAACCCTAACCCAAACCCTAACCGTAACCCTAACCTTAACCCTAACTCTGAACCTAACCCTAACCCTAACCCTAACCCTAACCCTAACCTCAATCCTAACCCTAAACCTAACCCTTACCGTAACACTAACCGTACCCCTAACCCTAACCCTAACCGAAATGCTAATCCTACCCCTAATCCTAACGCTAACTCTAACCCGAACCCGAACCCGAACCCTAACCAAAATGCTAAACCTACCCCTAACCCTAACTCTAACTCTAACCCCAACCCTAACCCCAACCCTAAGCCTAAGCCTAAGCCTAAGCCTAAGCCTAACCCTAACCCTAACCCTAACCCTAACCCTAACCCTGACCCTGACCCTAACCCTAACCCTAACCCTAACCCTAACCCTAACTCCAACCCTAACCCTAACCCTAACCCTAACCCTAACCCCAACCCTAACCCTAACCCTAATCCTAACCCTAACCCTAACCCTAACCCTAACCCTAACCCTAACCCTAACCCTAACAGTTACCGTAACCGTAACCCTAACCCTAACCTTAACCCTAACTCTGAACCTAACCCTAACCCTAACCCTAACCCTAACCCTAACCTTAACCCTAACTCTGAACCTAACCCTAACCCTAACACTAACCCTAACCTCAATCCTAACCCTAAACCTAACCCTTACCGTAACACTAACCGTAACCCTAACCCTAACCCTAACCCTAACACTAACCCGAACCCGAACCCGAACCAAAATGCTAAACCTACCCCTAACCCTAACCCTAACTCTAACCCCAACCCTAACCCCAACCCTAACCCTAACCCTAACCCTAACCCTAACCCTAACCCTAACCCTAACCCTAACCCTAACTCCAACCCTAACCCTAACCCTAACCCTAACCCCAACCCTAACCTTAACCCTAACTCTGAACCTAACCCTAACCCTAACCCTAACCCTAACCCTAATCCTAACCCTAACCCTAACCCTAACCCTAACTTCAATCCTAACCCTAAACCTAACCCTTACCGTAACACTAACCGTAACCCTAACCCTAACCCTAACCCTAACCCTAACCGTAACCGTAACCCTAACCCTAACCCGAACCCTAACCAAAATGCTAAACCTACCCCTAACCCTAACTCTAACTCTAACCCCAACCCTAACCCCAACCCTAACCCTAACCCTAACTCCAACCCTAACCCTAACGCTAACGCTAACCCTAACCCTAACCCTAACCCCAACCCTAACCCTAACCCTAACTCTAACCCTAACCCTAACCCTAACCCTAACCCTAACAGTAACCGTAACCGTAACCCTAACCTTAACCCTAACTTTGAACCTAACCCTAACCCTAACCCTAACCTCAATCCTAACCCTAAACCTAACCCTTACCGTAACACTAACCGTAACCCTAACCCTAGCCCTAACCCTAACCCTAACCCTAACTCTAACCGTAACCGTAACCCTAATTCTAACCCTAACCCTAACCAAAATGCTAAATCTACCCCTAACACTAACTCTAACTCTAACCCCAACCCTAACCCCAACCCTAACCCTAACCCTAACCCGAACCCTAACCCTAACTCCAACCCTAACCCTAACCCTAACCCTAACCCCAACCCTAACCCTAACCCTAACCCTAACCCTAACCCTAACCCTAACCCTAACCCAAACCCTAACCGTAACCCTAACCTTAACCCTAACTCTGAACCTAACCCTAACCCTAACCCTAACCCTAACCCTAACCTCAATCCTAACCCTAAACCTAACCCTTACCGTAACACTAACCGTACCCCTAACCCTAACCCTAACCCTAACCCTAAGCGAAATGCTAATCCTACCCCTAATCCTAACGCTAACTCTAACCCAAACCCGAACCCGAACCCTAACCAAAATGCTAAACCTACCCCTAACCCTAACTCTAACTCTAACCCCAACCCTAACCCCAACCCTAAGCCTAAGCCTAAGCCTAAGCCTAAGCCTAAGCCTAACCCTAACCCTGACCCTGACCCTGACCCTAACCCTAACCCTAACCCTAACTCCAACCCTAACCCTAACCCTAACCCTAACCCTAACCCCAACCCTAACCCTAACCCTAACCCTAATCCTAACCCTAACCCTAACCCTAACCCTAACCCTAACCCTAACCCTAACAGTTACCGTAACCGTAACCCTAACCCTAACCTTAACCCTAACTCTGAACCTAACCCTAACCCTAACCCTAACCTCAATCCTAACCCTAAACCTAACCCTTACCGTAACACTAACCGTAACCCTAACCCTAACCCTAACCCTAACCCTAACCCTAACCGTAACCATAACCATAACCATAACCATAACCATAACCATAACCATAACCATAACCGTAACCCTAACCCTAACCCTAAAACTAACCGAAATGCTAATCCTAACGCTAACCCTAACCCTAACCCTAACCCTAACCCCAATCCTAACCCTAACCGTAACCCTAACCCTAACCCTAACCCTAACGCTAACCCTAACCCTAATCCCAATCCTAACCCTAACCCTAACCCTTACCCCAACCCTAACCCTAACGCTAACCCTAACCCTAATCCTAACCCTAACCCTAACCCTAACCGAAACGCTAAACCTAACCCTAAGCCTAAGCCTAAGCCTAACCCTAACCCCAATTCTAACCCTAACCGTAACCCTAACCCTAACCCTAACCGTAACGGTAACCCTAACCCTAACCCTAACCCTAACACTAAACCTAACCCTAACCCTAACCCTAACCCTAACCCCAATCCCAATCCTAACCCTAACCCTATACCTAACTCTATCCAAAACCCTAACCCAAATCCCAATCCTAATCCTAAACCTAACCCTTACCGTAACACTAACCATAACCTTAACCCCAACTCTAAACCTAACCCTAACCCTAACTCTGAACCTAACCCTAACCGTAACCCTAACCCCAATCCTAACCCTAACCCTAACCCTAACCCTATCCCTATCCCTAACTCTAACCCTATCCCTATCCCTATCCCTATCCCTATCCCTATCCCTATCCCTAACCCTAACCCTAACCCTAACCCTAACCCTAACCCTATACCTAACCCTAACCCTAACCCTAACCTCAATCCTAACCCTAACCCTAACCCTAACCCTAATCCTAATCCTAACACTAACACTAACACTAACCCTAACCCTAACCCTAACCCTAACCCTAACCCTAACCCCAATCCCAATCCTAACCCTAACCCTAACCCTAACCCTAACCCTAACCCTAACCCTAACCCTAACCCTATCCGTAACCGTAACCTTATCCCTAACCCTATCCCTGTCCCTAACCCTAACCCTAACCCCAATCCTAACCCTAAACCTAACCCTTACCGTAACACTAACCATAAACTTAACCCTAACCCTAACCCTAAGCCAAACCGAAATGCTAAACCTACCC
>NW_028118716.1:0-53816 GCF_965113315.1 Podarcis vaucheri | reverse complement strand
TAACCGCAACCCTAACCCTAACCCTAACCCAAACCCAAACCCAAACGCTAACCCTAACCCTAACCCTAACCCTAACCGAAACGCTAACCCTAACCCTAACCCTAACCCTAACCCTAACCCTAACCATAACCATAACCGTAACCATAACCGTAACCGTAACCGTAACCCTAGCCCAAACCCTAACCCTAGCCCTAACCTCCTACCAGGGGCGACGCTGCCGAAAGGGAAGCTGTATTCCATGTCTGAGGACGAACTACAGGAACTCAAACAGTTCATAGATCACAATTTGGAGCGCGGTTTCATCCGAGAGTCCAAGGCAGTAGGGGGCAGTCCTGTTTTCTTCGTGAAGAAGAAAGACACGCCCCAAAAAAGACTTGTAGTTGATTTTCGCCTCTTGAACAAGATGACCAAGCCCTCTGATTTCCCCATGCCCAGGATTGACGACCTCCTAGCGACGGTGCGCAAGGGACGCATGTTCACCAAGTTGGACCTGCGAGGGGCGTACAATCTCATCCGCATGAGGGAAGGCGATGAGTGGAAGACAGCCATGTTCACGCCTCTGGGCACCTACGAATACAGAGTGATGCCGTTTGGATTGCAAAACGGTTCTCACTGTTTTCAAGCTTTCATGCATCATGTGTTGGCGGGACTCCTCTACAAGAAGTGCGTCTGCTTCCTGGATGACATCCTGATATTCTCCGAATCGCAGCAAGCACATGACCAAGACGTTCGGGAGGTGCTGAAGAGGCTGCAGCAGCATAGACTGTACGCCAAACTGGAGAAGTGCCAGTTCGACACGACGGAGGTGGATTTCTTGGGCTACAAGTTGTCGGACAAGGGGCTAGCCATGGACAGCGCCAAGGTTCGCGCGGTGTTGGATTGGAAGAGCCCGCGCAACCGGAAGGAGGTCCAGCGGTTTGTGGGCTTCGCCAACTTCTATCGCAAGTTTATCAAGGGGTTCGCGATGCAGACGGCGGCTATTACGGACACGCTAAGCTCCAAGAAAAAGAAATTCATCTGGACGGAGCAGGCGGAGCAGTCCTTTCAAGCACTCAAGCGTCTCTTCGCGTCGGAAGAGCAACTGCTGCATATCGACCCCAGCAGACCGATGCGGGTAGAGACAGACGCGTCCGATAGAGCCGTGGGAGCTGTCCTGCTGCAGAGAGACCCGCAGGGGGTCTGGAGGCCGGGAGCGTTCTACTCCAGAAAGCTCAGCAAGTCGGAGCAGAACTACACCATCTGGGACAGGGAGTTGCTGGCCATTCATGCAGCATTCAAAGCGTGGAGGCATTTCCTGATCGGAACCAAGCACACAGTGCAAGTCTGCACGGACCACAAGAATCTGGAGCACTGGCGCACGGCGCAGTTCCTGAACCAGAGGCAGATACGTTGGGCAGAGTTCTTTGCTGACTTCGATTTCCGAATAGAGTGCGTCCCAGGCGACACCAACATCATGGCGGATGCACTGTCCGGAAAACCGCAATACCTCGAAGAGGCGACGCCAGTGGCAGCCATGCACATCTTCGCGCCAACAGCGTGGGCGTGCGCTTCAGCCACAGTAGACCTGGATGCGGTGCGGCGGGCGTTGCAGGACGACTCATTCGCGCAGGCGAAGATGGCCGAGGTGCACAAGGGCACGGCGAAGAGCGACGAGTTCCAGATACGAGACGGCTTGCTCTTACGTAAAGGGGCCATCTACGTGCCGGGAGACGAACTTCGCGCCAAGGTACTGCAACAGTTGCACCCACGCACCCACGGCCGGACACTTTGGCACAGAAAAAACGGTGGAATTAGTCGCAAGGGACTTTTGGTGGCCCAGACTGAGAGGGGAGGTCGCGGACTACGTCGCGAGGTGTGACACCTGCCAGAGGGCCAAGCCGGTGCACAAACCACCGGCGGGACTGCTGGAACCGCTGCAAACGCCGTTTGAACCGTGGGAGAGGGTGGCCCTGGACTTTGTCACGGATCTACCCAGCTCGAGAGGCAAGACAGCTGTACTAGTGGTGGTGGACTTGTTCACCAAGATGGCACATTTCATACCGTGTGCGAAGGTGGCCACGGCGGAACAAACAGCCAAACTGTTCATAGATCACGTGTTCAAAGTGCACGGTCTGCCGCGGTCTATACTGTCCGACCGCGGACGCCAGTTCATCTCGAATTTCTGGCAGAAGCTGATGGGCTTCCTGAACGTCAAGATCAACCTGACATCGGCGAGACACCCGCAGACCAACGGGCAAGCGGAGAGGGTCAATGCCATCATGCAGCAGTACCTGAGATGCTATGCCAATCAACAGCCTGCGACGTGGGTGGATTACCTGCCGCTCGCCGAGTTCGCCTACAACAACACGAAGCACGTGTCCACAGGGGTGACGCCGTTCTTCGCCAACAATGGGAGGAATCCCAGAACCTTCCCGGGACTGGAGAGAGTGGGGGAAGGGGAACCGCAGACGGCGGACGCTTTCGCGTCTGAGTTGCAGGAGGTCCACGATCAACTCCGACGGCAGCTGGAGCTAGCGAAGCACGCATACAAGGTGCAAGCTGACAAGCACAGGCGGGTTGGCGAAGAGATCCGAGTGGGAGACTGGGTCTGGTTGGCAGCCCACGCAGTGCCGACCAGATCGTTAGCCAAGAAGAAGTTGGGGCACAAGCAACTCGGTCCATACCAAGTCGAAGCACAGATCAACCCAGTAGCTTTCCGGCTGGTGCTGCCGGAGGGTTCCAGGATGCATCCGGTGTTCCACAGGTCGGTGCTTACTCCCTACAAGGCACCTCACAGATTCCAGGAACCAGGAACAGCACCGAGTCCGTCTCAGGAGCGGACGGAGGCGGGGAGATTGCCACAGCAGGACCCCATCAACGAAGTCACGGAGATTTTGGACTCCAGATTGGGGGAAGAGGGAGTAGAATACCTCCTAGCCAGAGAGGGCACCCGGGCCAGTGCTAATAGCTGGGTGCCGGACTACGCTTTGGAGGAACCCCTGCTCAAGGACGAGTTTCATGCCCTTTTCCCACACAGACCCATGCCAGCAGGCTTCTTCGACGACTGGTTGTTCACGCCCACACTTTCCTCCAGCACGTTCCATGGATTCGACTCGGACGGGGAGCCCGCACCGGGCACCCGTTCCCCAGAGGGGTCACCGGAGGGTTCGGCGTCAGACACCTCGTATTGGTGGGACGATCGACCAGAGGAGCAGTGGCGCCGGAGGTGGTTGGAGATGCCAGGTCGAGCGACCGACGCAGAGACTGACATGGACGTGTTCGGGGAGGAGCTTGGGTTCGAGCACGGCGGCACTGAAATGGAGGCGGAGCAGATCAACGTTGACGAACGCGAGGAGGAAGACTCGGAGGTCTTCAGTTGGCGGCCAGCGACGGGGAGCGAACTGTATCCGGCATTCACTCCCGTGATGAAGGAGCACCCAGCACCCACACCTGAAAGCGGGGAGGGGGGAAGGGGGGGCTTCGAGGGGGGGATGGATGTCAGGGGTTCAGGAGCAGAGACGCAGAGAAGGGAGGAGACAGAGAGCGAGGGGGAGGAATACGAAGGAAGGATGAGTGGGGATGACGACCCGAGATCACCGAGCCTGTCCAGTGAGTCCGAGGATTCCCAGAAGGGAGCGCCAGCGGTCAGAGCAAGGGGGGAAGCAGGGGGACACCCCAGGAAGAAGGGTCCAGAGAGGGATCAGAGAGCAGCAGTTGGAGATCGGGACCCACGTGCCCAGCCGGGAGCAGCGGGGAGAAAGGGGACCAGACATCGGGTTCCGGAGGCTTTCAGCAGGAGGGAGGGCATGAGTCAGGAGTAGTCACGCCCACCTCCGGGAGCAACGAAACGATCAAGAGGAAGGTAGAGAGTTGGGCGCGCGCGCCAAGTTCAAATGCAGCGGAAGCTGGCGCAGTAAGCAGCCCAGAGAGTGAGCCAGGTCCCAAAGCCCGCCGCAAGGAGGCGGAAGGGTCAGGGGGGTCCGCGTCAGAAGAGAGTAGGAAAGAAGAGACCACGGGGGGCAGAAGGACCCAGAGACGGAGGGAAAGGCGCAGGAGGTGGAGCAAGGCTAGGGTATTAAGCTGGTGTGCTAGAGGCAGAGACTCAGACGGGTCTTCGCCGGTCTGACATAGAAGACGTGGGGCTGCACATTGCAGTTTGGAAATGGAACCTGTAACCCAATAAAGACTCTTTTAACGTGAACGCTGGCTAACGTGGTCCTATGTGAGCTGGGACTGGGTAGCAGCCCTGACAGCCATGATAACTGAGGCTGATCATCTGGAGTGAACCATATTGCTTACCCCCATCCTATGCTGTATTTTGCTATGGTTGTTGGGAGTGGGGGGGAAAGGGCTATTCTTATACCTTGAAATACTGTTAACTTTCACAATAGGTTTATACAGCTCTGGGATCTTCCTCTCGATCATTGGTCTGAGGTTCTCTTTCAACTTCTTGTAGTTCCTTTTTCAATTCTTGTTGATATTCCCTTTGGTCAGCAGTAAGCAGGCACTTATTTTTCCCCATTGCTTCACCACATCTGTTCCCAAAAAATGAAGAAAACAATTCACACTGATAAATTTCACCACGGTATTGGACCATAAAGTTTTGTTTTTGTCTGGCACCAAGCGTGACTTAGGTGGGGCAAGTGAAGGAAAAGCCATCAAAATTTAGAGGGTGGATGTGGAATTCAACTTGTTCAAATGGTTTCAATTTCCATTTTCCTCCTTCTTTAATTACCAATTCACCATATGTACTCCAATTACCTCTCATATTAATTTTCTTAACACTCATTACCTCCAGCGGAGATAGCCAATAAGGGACTTTTGGCTCCAATATATTTTTGTATCTATCCCATACTTCTATTAAAGAACTCCTGAAAATGTGGTTTCCCGCTCAGGCTTGTGCGATTTTGAATATGACACCTGAAGCTGGAGGATGCCCCACGGTGATTGGTGGAGCTGCAGTTTGCAGTGCTAATCAGCTTGAAGCATGCTACAAGTCTTTCATAACATTATTGATATAAGTAAAGAAACATCTCATGTGGGAAAAATAGACACAATGTTTCCTTAAGAATTAAAAATTCCAGCACTCTCCATATGCAGCAGAATGAGGTGGCCAAATGGACCATACTACTTCAAGATACAGGTGGGGAATAACACTTCTATGCGTAAAAACCAAAGCCTAGCACATCATAGAGAAGGTACTTGTCAATTAAAAAAGCTAGCCTTTCCCCTGCTTTGCTGGCTTTCTAGTTGCAGGGAACTTTTAGTGTGTGAAAGCAATTTTCCATAAACTCTTGCAGTTTATTGGACAGTTTCAGATGTCTTTGTGTTGTTGTAAACAAAATCTGCCCTTATTCCTTTATTGGAGAACCTTGTAGGTTCTCCATCGGCAGGAGAAAATAACAGAGGCCAACCAGAGAATATTGAGAAGCAAAGCAGCTAGTAAGCCTGATCTTTATTAAACTGTTGCAACAGGGTGCTCCTCTCACACGCAGGAGAGGGGAGGAGGACCGCGAACAATGTGTGCTTGCCATTTTGAAATTCCCTGCCCTGGAGCTCAAGACCACCCCCACAAACATCATACCTACATCACAGAAAAGGGAAATTTCTACAATAGAAATTTGAATGTTGTTTTTCCTGTCTGCCAAGTTATCTGATAATGCCTTATCTGATTGCCTTTCCTGGTAGTCTGGCCATTCCTTTGAGATGGTAATTACCCAATTCCTGAGACAATGGGAAGCAAAGACAGACCACTGAATACATAACAGTGAAAATACATTATTCCTTTCCACTTGGGATAATCTTGCCATAAATGCCCAAAACTAGCCTGACTAAGGAGTAGTGGAGAGGTATACTTCTGAATATTCAATAATTCTATCAGATTGAGGTCTGCTGCTTCACATCAACAAGCTGAAAGGATTTACTCTATGACTTTATACTTTCCTTAATGGTAAATATTAAGTAGGGTAGACAAATTGCAGTATTGAACTACTGTAGTTCCCATGCCAATATTGTGTTGTTTAGTCGTTTAGTCGTGTCCGGCTCTTCGTGACCCCATGGACCAGAGCACGCCAGGCACTCCTGTCTTTCGCCATTTAAAATTCCTTCTTGCTCCCTGTCAGTGGAGGCTCATCCTTAAGGGGGACTGGGGCACTGCTCCACCAAGCTCAATTGCTTCTCTGCTGTCCTCCAACAGCCTGCTTCTTTCTTACATCCTCTCTAGGGTTGGCATGAGCAGTGAGCTCTTTCCTCCTCAGTCTCAGGCTGCCTTTGCAGAACTCAACGAGGGGAGAGGGGCATGCCCCACATGTCCAGGGGAGGAGAGGGGCAGGGAAGCTGCTGCTCAGGCTCCTTGAGTGCGCCAGGTCAGACGTGACCCAGAGGCGGAGCTGCTGCTGTGACTGGGAGCGAGGTGCACTGCGGCCACCCACCCTCCTGCTCTCTTCCCTGGGTCAGGCCTAACATAAGGACAGAACTCTGGCCAGCAGAAGCAAAGCAGCTTAGGTCAGCTCCTTCTCACACAGAGCCAGGCACCAATGAGGGAGCCTGCTTTAGGGGCACCTGTTTGTGCCCCCTGCCACAAATTTGTGCCCCCACGGCCCACACATGCTACACTGTAGTTGGCTTCATCCATGGGCGTAGCCAGCATTTTTGTTAGTGGGGGCAGGCCTTTTGTTAGGGGCTCAGAACCTCAGTTAGCTATGTATTTTTATTTATTTTTATTTAGTTGGCCCCCCTTGGCCACATCCATGGCTCCATCTATCATAACATTTTGGAAATGCCCTGACCCACCCACCCCAACACTGATGTTGATTTTCTGAGATATCAGGCGCTCAAGCACAAGATTCCACCTAAACATTAGGAAGAACTTCCTGACAGTAAGAGCTGTTCGACAGTGGAATTTGCTGCCAAGGAGTGTGGTGGAGTCTCCTTCTTTGGAGGTCTTTAAGCAGAGGCTTGACAACCATATGTCAGGAGTGCTCTGATGGTGTTTCCTGCTTGGCAGGGGGTTGGACTCGATGGCCCTTGTGGTCTCTTCCAACTCTATGATTCTATGATTCTAAGTCAAACATAAAGAATCGCTGCTGTTTCTTTTTGTGTAGCCTGTTTAGACTGGAAATTTGCCTCAGTTTTTTATTCTCTAAGGAAGGTTCTGTAAAGTGCAGGATAATGTAGTAGCTCACAGCATGGCAGGATGATCCCAAGAAGCTCAGTTAGTTGGGGACATGGGCATAACCAGGGGGTGAAGCGGCCACCCCTAAATCAAGTAAATAAATAAAAATACAGAGAGTCTGATATTCCAGATGCAATCACACTTCTTCCTTAGGGCAGCCTCCTATTCATTTATTTCTTGTTGAAAGATAAAGAAGTGTTTTGCAGAAACTAGCAACAACCTTATATATCAAGAAGACACATGTAGTTCATAGTAACTGTCTTTCAGGGCAGTTTGTCTAGGAACAAAATCAAGTGTTGCTATGAACAGTGACTAGTCACTAGAATAATAAAATGAAAGCTGGAGGTGGGGTTCGGGGTGGGGTTAGTCTTTCTTTAAACAAACATGTAAGTATGGATGCCAAGCAGAAGAAGAAGTAAGACAAGCGTTTCTGTGGGGGAGGGAGTTTATTGACTGCTCAGATATAAGACTCACAACATCATTTTATAACCAAAGAAAGTGCCTTTATGTGACCATTAAAACAAATCAACTGGAATTAATGGTATATTCACAGAAAGCCTTTAGCAGAATCATTTCCTGTCCTCGGAATCCAGCTGGAAGTGTTGGGCGAGTCAACTGCATAATCAAAAAGGCCAGTAAGTTACTGTGAGACAAACAGAGGAAGCTGTGTTCCTTTTCAAATCTGTCTGTCAACAGTCACACACACCAAGCAAAAGCCACCCATAACAGACGTTTTCCTTGATAAATGGGAGAACTGTCTGATAATCAACAACCATATCATTTTATCCAGTAGTATTAGTTTGATCTGACGGAAACTGCACATTTCCCGAGAAGCACTGAAAGAATGCTTCATTTAACTACAAAACCCCAAATCTGGGATCCCATCACAACTGATGTTTGGTAAAAGTTTTGCAGCAAAACCCCCACATTTTGTAACACCCCATAGAGTAATTGATACATCAAACCGGGGTTCATAATTAATATCCAAAACCCAACATTGTCCGGTTCACTCCAAACTGGTGCCAAAGTCTGGCAAAAGTTTTGTAGCATTTTGCCAGACATTGTAGAATTTTTTTAGCATTTTGCCCGACAAACCAAGTAAGTGACAGGGGTCATAAGGTCACCCCAAGACCCAACATTGCCTGATTCACTCCAAATCAAGGCCAAAGTCTGGCAAAATGTTTGCAGTAAAAACCGCATGTTTTGCAGTGCCCCCCAAACGGAGTGGTTCCTAGCACATCAGGAGGAAGAGTCAAGACAACCAAAAGTGGTTGTATTTATTAAATATAACAACTTGAGGATCAGCAAAACTAGTCAGATTCGACCAATGTAACCAAATCAAATTACTGGTAAGTCTGGGCAGGTGTGCTTGTTCACCTCCACCCACAAACACGCAAGTGCTCAAACAGAGCTCTTTGCAGATCCTTAAGAATCATGTCACAACCCAAATCAGAAAGATGCATACCACCAGGTCTATACAACTGTGGGGCACAGAACATAATTCTGCCATGAGGGATATAAGCACCCACATTTTCAAACACAAACATTGTTGTAGAATGATTAGCTTTATGTCTTGCCCATCCACCTTCTTAGGAAGGCTGCCCCCACTCCATAAGCACCTCTACAACATTCCAAACCAAACTATGATAAACTCAGGGATGAGGAAGCACAGCTGATATTTAGTGATCTCAACTGAATTTACCTCACCAGATTGTTATTCCCAAGATGGATGACCAGAATATCAGGGTTAGGGTTAGGGCTAGGGCAGGGGATAGGTGAACGTTCAGGGTTAGGGTTAGTGCCTGGGGTTTTTTTTTTTCATGCTTTTTAAGCTTCTAATGATATTGCTTCATTTTTATGAGACTGGATAATTCCAAAAAGTAAGCAAACTACCTGAAACGTAGCAAAACTAAGAGAAATGTGAAAACCAAAAGTGAGATACCAGAAACCCAACAAGGAAGGAATTCATGAAAAAGGAAAATTGCCAGACAGAGACTTTAATCAAATCATTACCAAATTCACCAGAATCCCAAAACCAATTGAAAAGAAGCAGAAATGTGAGAAGCAGAAGAAATACCACCAGAAACCCCCCAAAAGAGGGGGAAAGTAAATTGCGCAGAAACCCCAAAGCCAGTTAAACCCTAGTTTTGCATGGTGTGGGGGTGATTTTGCTTTTCCCTGAGATGTTTACTGCGTGAGTTTCTTGAATTTCTATTCAATTGGTTTTCTCATCTTTGGTGGATGTGGTTTGTTTCTGTTGTTTCTGGTTTGTTTTTGGGATTATGTTGGATTTTTTCTGTGGTTTTCGTTTCATAGATTCTTTTATATAAATTACAATTGTGAAATATACTCAGAGTCTTGTATGTATTTCATGCTCTTTATTGCCCCCCCCAACCTCAGGCTTTTATATACATTATTTACACAATGAGTCCCGTCTGACTGGCTAACTCTGCTTCCCTCCTGGAGCCTGATTGGCCTGCAGGAAAAGACCAATCAGTTGTTGCCTTCTAGGATCCAAGGTTAGTACATAACAGATTGGGTGCTGGATTTATGGTGAGTTTGCTTCATTTCTAGGTTTTTTGGGTTTTGCACCTTTGAGAATATTAATTTGTATGAGATCTGATAATCCCAAGAATAAAAGAAAAACCACCAGAAATGAAGCAAAACCACCAGAAATGTCTAATGACCATTCCAACAATGAAGTCAACCACTAAAAACACAAAAACCTACTGAAAAGAAGCAGAAGAACCATGTAAAAGCAACATCAATGGAAACTGACAAAGAAGCCAACCAACCCCAAACAAAGCAGATTCACCAGAAACCCCCAAAGCATTCAAAAGTATTACCACCAGAATGCAAAAACAAGAAAACTTCTCAAAAGAAGCAATAAAGCAAAAGTCCAAAAAACAAGCTAAACCAATGGAAAAGAAATGAAGCCAGCTGCAAACGAAGCACATTCACCAGAAACCCAAGACTAAGTGAAAACTAGTATGCTGTGTTGGTTAATTTCTGTTGCTTGAAGTGCTTTTGGACTCCCACAAATTGCATGCTTGTTGAGTTTCTGGTTTTGCTTTTTAAAAACTGATTTCCAGTTTCTTGTGGCATTGCTTTGTAATTGGTGGCTTTACTGCTTTTTTGTTTTCTGCTGATTTGTTTAATTTGGGGTGGTTTTGCTTGTTTTTTGCATTTAATTGTTTTGCTTCTTTTACTTTGAATGGTTCTGCGGTTTTGGGTGAGATTGTTTCTTTTCCATTGATTTGGCTTGGTTTTCATGTCTCCTGGTTTTGCCTCATTTTGGGAATATTTCTTGGTTTTTGTGCTTCTGGTGGTATGTCTTCAATTTTTTGGCATAACCAAGCCAAAACACCAGAAACACAGAAACAAATCATAAAGAAGCAGAGCTACCAGAAATCCAAAGCAAATTAATCAGAAATCCAAACAACCTATGAAGATGATGCAATACCAAAAGAAACACAAAAGCCAATTAAAAAACTGCTAAATGAAGCAACACCACAAGAAACAAAGAAAGCCTCATGACCTACGAAATGAAGCAATAACACAAAACACCACAAAAAGAAGCAAAGCGTTTAGGATTAGGTTTGGGTAAAGGTTAGGGTTACAGTGAGAGTTGGGTTTGAGTTGGATTAGGATTAGGAGTTAAAGTTGGGGTTGAGTTACGGTAAGAGAAGAGCAGCAGAAGGAGAAATATAATTTTATTACTTAGGGTTAGGGTTAAATTAGGCTTAGGTTTAGACTGAGGCTTAGGTTTGGGTTAAGTTTAGGGTTAGAGTGAGGATTAGGTTTGAGTGAGGGTGAGCATTCGGGTTAAGGTTTGGTATTGGGTTGGATGTGAGTTAGGGTAAGAGAAGAACAGCAGCAGGAGCAATATAATTTTATTATTTATACTCCACCCAAGTCACTTGTGGCCGCTTTCAATAAAAGGTAAAAACATGAGCGCACTCCAAGTGAATGCTCATGAATGTAGAAACTCTTACTTCCCATAGAATTCCCAAAGAAGACCTGGGAATTGTAGCTCTGAGCTTCTTTGCAGAGGGTTGGACTAGATGACCCTTGGGTTCCCCTTCCATCTCTACTAGGATGCTCCCTGTCTCACTCTCACTCACTCACTCACTCACTCACACACACACTCCTCCTCTCCTTTTCCTGGCAGTTTCACCTTTTTCTGCACTCCTAGCTCGGAAGGGCAGAAGAGGCTGTGCTAGCGCCATGTTGGGCGAGAGCAGGGATACCGGAAGGAGGTGCCACCGGAGGAGAGGCAAGAGGACAGGAAGGGGAGGGAAACGGGCGGAAGAGCCTGTGCTGCCGCCATCTTGGGCGAGGGCAGGGGTACCGGAAGGAGGTGCCACCGGAGGAGAGGCAAGAGGACAGGAAGGGGAGGGAAACGGGCGGAAGAGGCTGTGCTGCCGCCATCTTAGGCGAGGGCAGGGGTACCGGAAGGAGGTGCCACCGGAGGAGAGGCAAGAGGACAGGAAGGGGAGAGAAACGGGCGGAAGAGCCTGTGCTGCCGCCATCTTGGGAGAGGGCAGGGGTACCGGAAGGAGGTGCCACCGGAGGAGAGGCAAGAGGACAGGAAGGGGAGGGAAACGGGCGGAAGAGCCTGTGCTGCCGCCATCTTGGGCGAGGGCAGGGGTACCGGAAGGAGGTGCCACCGTAGGAGAGGCAAGAGGACAGGAAGGGGAGAGAAACGGGCGGAAGAGCCTGTGCTGCCGCCATCTTGGGAGAGGGCAGGGGTACCGGAAGGAGGTGCCACCGGAGGAGAGGCAAGAGGACAGGAAGGGGAGGGAAACGGGCGGAAGAGCCTGTGCTGCCGCCATCTTGGGCGAGGGCAGGGGTACCGGAAGGAGGTGCCACCGGAGGAGAGGCAAGAGGACAGGAAGGGGAGGGAAACGGGCGGAAGAGCCTGTGCTGCCGCCATCTTGGGCGAGGGCAGGGGTACCGGAAGGAGGTGCCACCGGAGGAGAGGCAAGAGGACAGGAAGGGGAGGGAAACGGGCGGAAGAGGCGCTGCGACGTTGGGCCAGCAGAGACGTGCCGAGCCAGGCTGGCCCTCTCTCTCTCTCCCGCCCACTCTCTCTCGACCCGGCTCTCCCCAGGGGGCAGCCCCGCCCCCCGCCCCGCCCTCACCTGCCTTTCTCCCCCCGTGGCCTTCCTCTCGTGCCCCTTGGCGGAGGGATGGGGCGGGGGGGCCGCGGAAGTTTATATACAAGAATATACATACCTAGATATAGGTGTCCGTTTGTAAATATATAAAAATAAAACGGATATATGTATATGTGTGTGTATATATGCGGTGCTTCTTTTCTTAAAAAAATGATTGGGGGTACTCTCATTTTGACTCAAGAAAATCGCCATTTTTTAGTTCAAACCGGGAAAAATAAATACAGTAAATGGACAAAAGTACATTTACAAAATGTTTTATGCATTCCTCGGTGCCCCCCCCCCCCCCAGAAATTAGCGTGGTGTTTTTTGGGTGTGCACCAGAATCACCTAACCAAAGCAAAAAGGTGTTCTGGGTTCAATCTACGTAAAAAGAAGATGATAACGCTCTCATTGGGCTTATTTCAAATTGGTGTTTTCTGGGTTAGAATGCACATTCAACCAAACATCGCAGAGTGAAATGTTTGTTATCAAAGAACACTTTGCGATTTTTGGTTGAATGTGCATTGTAACTCCAAAAACACTTATTTGAAATAAGCCCAATCAGAGCGTTTTCATCTTCTTCCTATGTAGATGGAATCCAGAAGACCTTTCTGCTTTGGTAGTGTGATTCTGGTGCAAACCCAAAAAACACCACGCTAATTCCAACTATATGATTCTATGATTTTATGAATTGAAATAATCCCAATCGAACCATTCGTCTTTCTACGGATAAGGAATCGGAAATATGCCGTTTTGTTCTCATTACATACACTTTGCGATTTCTGGGTAAATGTGCATTAACTCCAAAGAACACGACTTTGAAATAAGCGAAATCCAAGATTCTTCTTTCAATGTAGATGGAACCGAAAACAACCTGTTTTGCGTTGTTTATGCTTATGACACTTCGCTTTGCAGCTTGTGGGAGAATGAACACCGAAAGAGCAATCCAAGCTTATTTGTCCTCTTTCTATTGAGATTAACTAAAACACCTATGCTTGATTTGGGCTGCTAACAAACATTTCGCTCTGTGATTTTTGGTTGAATGTGCATTCTAACCCCAAAAACAGCTATTTGAAATAAGTCCAATCAGAGCGTTTTCATCTTCTTTCTACGTGGATGGAACAAATAACACCTTTTTACGTGGATGAAAAAAAACACCTTTTTGCTTTGTTTGGGGGTGATTCTGGTGCTCACCCAAAAAACACCATGTAAATTCCAACTATGATTCTATGATTCTATGGATTGAAATAAGCCAATCGAAGCTTATTTGTCTTCTTTCTACGCATATGGACGCGGAAATATGGCGTTTTGATATTTTGGTCTCATTACATACTGTCAGGGGTTCAGGAGCAGAGACGCAGAGAAGGAAGGAAACAGAGAGCGAGGGGGAGGAATCCGAAGGGAGAATGAGTGATGATGACGACCCGAGATCTCCAAGCCTAAGCAGTGAGTCAGAGGACTCCCAAAAGGGAGCCCCAGTGAGCAGAGCAAGGGGGGGATCCGGGGGGACACCCCAGGAGGAAGGGAACAGAGGAGATTCAGAGAGCAGCAGCTGGAAGTCGGGACCCACGCTCATAACTGAGAGCGGCAGCAGCTGGAAGTCGGGACCCACGCTCAAGACTGAGAGCAGCAGGGAAGAAGGTAGCCAGGCATCGGGTTCCGGAGGCTGTCAGCAGGAGGGAGGGCACGAGTCAGGGGTGGTCACGCCCTCCTCAGAGAGCGAGGCAACGGTTAAGAGGAAGGCAGGGAGTTGGGCGCGCGCGCCAAGTTCAAATGCAGAGGAAGCTGGCGCAGCAAGCAGCCCGGAGAGGGAGCCGGGTCCCAAAGCCCGCCGAAAGGAGGAGGAAGGAAGTGGGGGGTCTTCAGCGTCGGAGGAGTCTAGGAGGGAGGAGACTAGGAGGAGCAGTGGGACCCAGAGACGCAGGGAGAGGCGTAGGAGGTGGAGCAAGGCTAGGGTATTAAGCTGGTGCACAGGGGGCGGAGAGTCAGACGAGACTTCGTCGACCTAGAATGGAAGGTGTAGAGCTGCACGCTGCAGTTCGGACATGAAACTTGTAACTCAATAAAGACTCTTATAAAGTGAACTTTGGCTAGCGTGGTCCTGTGTGAGCTGGGACCTGGTGGCAGCTCTGACAGTAAGTCTCGTCTCCCCTACAAAGAAGTTCCAGGCGCCTGAAACACCGCAGCGGGAGAAGGCGCAGCGAGGGGTGAAGAGGGGTGCCTGGACTCAAGCTCACAAAATCGGCAGGGATGACGGCTGAACAGCGAATCGCAAATCTGCAAGAGGCAGTGACACAATTAAACACAGAGATATTAGCATCCCGAAAGAGGGAGGAGGAAGCAGCGCTCGCCTACAGAGATCTCCAAGCCAGGTTTGAAGCGTTTGCCAAGCAGGTACAAACGGGACCCAAGCCGGAGGGAGTTAGGTTGGCAAGGAGATCAGGCGGTCTTGTGCAGCATTTTGATGGGAACCTGCAACAGTACCCCAATTTTCGAGCAGATGTACTGTGTGCACTGCAACTGCTGGCAAAGGACTTTAGAGATGAGGAAGAGAAGGTGGGGTTTATCCTATCCCATTTGCATGGAGATGCTAAAGCTTGGCTGCGCAATTTGTGGAGGGATAAGGATCCAGCGCTTCAAAGTGCGGATGCCTTCATCAAAGCGATGGATGCATGCTTTTTATCTAGCATAGATGTGGATCTTGCGCGACGGGAGATACATGGACTTAAACAAGGCAGGGCCACGGTACGACAGTACCACGCACGCTTTTTCGCACTCGTCAGCGCTTTAGAATGGGACCGAGATTCGCCTCCAGTAAGAGATCTCTTCTGGGAGGGTCTCAGCAACCCAGTTAAGGACGAAATTGCGAGAGGGGAGAGACCCAAGAGCACGCAGGAGGTGGTCCAGAGGGCGCTATCTGCGGGAGTGCGGCTAGAAGAACGCCCATGGGCCAGGGAGGAGGGGCGTAGTGGGCGCCAAGCAGCGAGAAGTTTTTCCTTCGTTCCCAGAGAAGCAGAGCGTGCGCAATCCACGCCTCCGCCAGGAGGGGGAGCAGAACCTATGGAGGTGGGAGGTGCCAGGGCTCAGTCAGCAACCAGAGCCCTAGCACCAGGAGCAGGCAAATCTAAGACTCCTAGAGGGACCCGGAAGTGCTACATCTGCGAAAGTCCGCAACACTTGGCGAAAGAGTGTCCCCAGAGGAGCCTGAAGCACACTGCAGCCGCTGCTAAAGTGGAGACAGCTACACAGCACAAAGAACCTCTGCAGGGAAACGACGATGTCTGGCTGGAGACGGAAGTACTGGGGCCCAGCCAGACGTATCAGTGAAGCAGTCCCCAGAGATCTTGCAACCCACAGACCCCCTCCCGCCCAAACCGGTCGTGCAACTGACCGCATCGCTCCAGCTGCCCAATGGACTCACAATAGACGTCCCGATCACTGTGGACTCTGGGAGTAATGCAGATTTTATGGCGCAGGATTTTGTGAAGCGACACGCTATACAGCTACTGCCTGCCACTCTGCCCCTGCAAGTCGTCACGGTGGATGGGAGAGAGTTACTAGGGGGGCAAGTGGTGCAGCAAACGCCGCCAATGGTGATGCGATTAGGTAACCACAGAGAAGTCATCAGCTTTAATGTCACTCAGTTGTCGGACACTCCCATCGTCTTGGGCATGAGCTGGCTGGACAGGCACAGTCCGACACTGGCGTGGTACCAGAGACAGCTGATCTTCGGTTCTTCTTATTGCGCTGAACACTGCATTATACCCAGAAGGGAGGGGGAAGAGGAAGAATCGCAACTACAGTTGGGGACGCTGCACACAGTTCCCCACAAATACGCGGACTTTTTGGAGGTCTTCTGCGAGAAGGAGGCGGACAAGCTACCCCCTCACCGGCCATATGACTGCAAGATTGACCTCCTGCCAGGGGCGACGCTGCCTAAGGGGAGGCTATACTCCATGTCTGAGGACGAAATGCAGGAACTCAAACAGTTCATTGATCATAATCTGGAGCGTGGCTTCATCAGAGAGTCCAAGGCAGTGGGGGGCAGTCCCGTTTTCTTCGTGAAAAAGAAAGACACGCCCCAAAAAAGACTCGTTGTGGACTACCGCCTCTTGAACCAGATGACCAAGCCGTCTGATTACCCCATGCCCAGGATTGACGACCTCCTCGCGACGGTGCGCAAGGGACGCGTGTTCACCAAGTTGGACCTACGAGGGGCGTACAATCTCATCCGCATACGGGAGGGCGATGAGTGGAAAACGGCCATGTTCACGCCCCTGGGCACCTACGAGTACAGAGTTATGCCCTTTGGATTACAAAATGGCTCTCACTGTTTTCAAGCTTTCATGCATCACGTATTGGCGGGGCTCCTCTACAAGAAGTGCGTCTGCTTCCTGGATGACATCCTGATATTCTCTGAATCGCAGCAAGCTCACGACCAAGACGTGAGGGAGGTGCTGAGGAGGTTGCAACAACATAGACTGTACGCCAAGCTAGAGAAGTGCCAGTTCGACACGACGGAGGTGGATTTCCTGGGATACAAGTTGTCGGACAAGGGACTAGCCATGGACAGCACCAAGGTTCGCGCGGTGTTGGATTGGAAGAGCCCGCGAAACCGGAAGGAGGTACAGCGGTTTGTCGGCTTTGCCAACTTCTATCGCAAATTTATCAAGGGGTTCGCGATGCAGACGGCGGCCATTACGGACACGCTCAGCTCCAAGAAAAAGAAATTCATCTGGACGGAGCAGGCGGAGCAGTCCTTTCAAGCGCTCAAGCGTCTCTTCGCGTCGGAAAAGCAACTGCTGCATATCGACCCCAGTAAACCGTTGAGGGTAGAGACAGATGCGTCAGACAGAGCCGTGGGAGCCGTCCTGCTGCAGCGAGACCCGCAGGGGGTCTGGAGGCCGGGAGCGTTCTACTCCAGGAAGCTCAGCAAGTCGGAGCAGAACTACACCATCTGGGACAGGGAGTTGCTGGCCATTCATGCAGCGTTCAAGGCGTGGAGGCATTTCCTGATCGGCGCCAAGCATACAGTGCAGGTTTGCACGGACCACAAAAATCTGGAGCACTGGCGCACGGCGCAGTTCCTGAACCAGAGGCAGATACGTTGGGCAGAGTTCTTTGCGGACTTCGATTTCCGAATAGAGTACGTCCCAGGAGACACCAACATCATGGCGGATGCACTGTCCCGGAAACCGCAATACCTAGAAGAGGTGACGCCAGCGGCGGCCATGCACATCTTCGCACCGACGGCGTGGGCGTGTGCCTCAGCTACGGTAGACCTGGATGCGGTGCGGCGTGCGTTGCGGGACGACTCATTCGCGCAAGAGAAGATGGCAGAAGTGCACAGAGGCACGGCTAACACAGACGAGTTCCAGGTGCGGGACGGCTTGCTCCTACATAAAGGTGCCGTCTATGTGCCTGGAGACGAACTTCGAGCCAAGGTACTGCAACAGTTGCACGACGCACCCACGGCCGGTCACTTTGGCACAGAAAAAACGGTGGAATTAGTCGCGAGAGACTTCTGGTGGCCCAGGCTGAGGGGGGAGGTCGCGGACTACGTCGCGAGGTGCGACACCTGCCAGAGGGCCAAGCCGGTACACAGACCGCCGGCGGGACTGTTAGAACCGCTGCAAACGCCGTTTGAACCGTGGGAGAGGGTGGCCCTAGACTTTGTCACGGATTTACCCAGCTCGAGGGGCAAGACAGCTGTACTAGTGGTGGTGGACTTGTTCACCAAGATGGCACATTTCATTCCGTGTGCGAAGGTGGCCACGGCGGAACAAACCGCCAAACTGTTCATAGATCACGTGTTCAAAGTGCATGGTCTGCCGCGGTCTATACTGTCCGACCGCGGACGCCAGTTCATCTCGAATTTCTGGCAGAAGCTGATGGGTTTTCTACATGTCAAGGTCAATCTGGCATCGGCAAGACACCCGCAGACCAACGGGCAAGCAGAGAGGGTCAATGCCATCATGCAGCAGTACCTGAGATGCTATGCCAATCAACAGCCTGCGACGTGGGTGGATTACCTGCCGCTCGCCGAGTTCGCTTACAACAACACGAAGCACGTGTCCACAGGGGTGACGCCGTTCTTCGCCAACAATGGGAGGAATCCCAGAACCTTCCCGGGACTGGAGAGAGTGGGGGAAGGAGAACCACAGACGGCGGACGCGTTCGCGTCAGAGTTGCAGGCGGTCCACGATCAACTCAGACGGCAGCTGGAGCTAGCTAAGCACGCCTACAAGGTGCAAGCTGACAAGCACAGGCGGGTTGGCGAAGAGATCCACGTAGGAGACTGGGTCTGGTTGGCAGCCCACGCAGTGCCGACCAGGTCACTAGCCAAGAAGAAGTTGGGGCACAAGCAAATTGGTCCGTACCAAGTCGAAGCACAGATCAACCCGGTAGCTTTCCGGCTGGCGCTGCCGGAGGGTTCCAGAATGCATCCGGTGTTCCACAGGTCGGTGCTCACTCCCTACAAGGCACCTCACAGATTCCAGGAGCCCGGGACGGCACCGAGTCCGTTCCGGGAGCGGACGGAGACGCGGGGGGTGGCGCAGCAGGACCCCATCAACGAGGTCACGGAGATTTTGGACTCCAGATGGGGGGAAGAGGGAGTCGAATACCTCCTAGCCAGAGAGGGCACCCGGGCCAGCGCCAATAGCTGGGTGCCAGACTACGCTTTGGAGGAACCCCTGCTCAAGGACGAGTTTCATGCCCTTTTCCCACACAGACCCATGCCAGCGAGCTTCTTCGACGACTGGCTGTTCACGCCCACACTTTCTTCCAGCACGTTCCATGGATTCGACTCGGACGGGGAACCCGCACTGAGCACCCGTTCCCCAGAAGGATCACCGGCGGGTTCGGCGTCAGACACCTCGTATTGGTGGGACGATCGACCAGAGGAGCAATGGCGCCGGAAGTGGCTGGAGATGCCAGGTCGAGCGACCGACGCAGAGACTGACACGGACGTGTTCGGGGAGGACCTTGGGTTCGAGCACGGCGGTACAGAGATGGAAGCGGAACAGGTCAACGTCGACGACCGCGAGGAGGAAGAATCGGAGGTCTTCAGTTGGCGGCCAACCACGGGGAGCGAACTGTATCCGGCATTCCCTCCCATGATGATGGAGCACCCAGCACCCACACCTGAAAGCGGGGAGGGGGGAAGGGGGGGCTTCGAGGGGGGGATGGATGTCAGGGGTTCAGGAGCAGAGACGCAGAGAAGGAAGGAAACAGAGAGCGAGGGGGAGGAATCCGAAGGGAGAATGAGTGATGATGACGACCCGAGATCTCCAAGCCTAAGCAGTGAGTCAGAGGACTCCCAAAAGGGAGCCCCAGTGAGCAGAGCAAGGGGGGGATCCGGGGGGACACCCCAGGAGGAAGGGAACAGAGGAGATTCAGAGAGCAGCAGCTGGAAGTCGGGACCCACGCTCATAACTGAGAGCGGCAGCAGCTGGAAGTCGGGACCCACGCTCAAGACTGAGAGCAGCAGGGAAGAAGGTAGCCAGGCATCGGGTTCCGGAGGCTGTCAGCAGGAGGGAGGGCACGAGTCAGGGGTGGTCACGCCCTCCTCAGAGAGCGAGGCAACGGTTAAGAGGAAGGCAGGGAGTTGGGCGCGCGCGCCAAGTTCAAATGCAGAGGAAGCTGGCGCAGCAAGCAGCCCGGAGAGGGAGCCGGGTCCCAAAGCCCGCCGAAAGGAGGAGGAAGGAAGTGGGGGGTCTTCAGCGTCGGAGGAGTCTAGGAGGGAGGAGACTAGGAGGAGCAGTGGGACCCAGAGACGCAGGGAGAGGCGTAGGAGGTGGAGCAAGGCTAGGGTATTAAGCTGGTGCACAGGGGGCGGAGAGTCAGACGAGACTTCGTCGACCTAGAATGGAAGGTGTAGAGCTGCACGCTGCAGTTCGGACATGAAACTTGTAACTCAATAAAGACTCTTATAAAGTGAACGTTGGCTAGCGTGGTCCTGTGTGAGCTATGGACGCGGAAATATGGCGTTTTGATATTTTGGTCTCATTACATACACTTTGCGATTTCTGGGTAAAAGTGCATTAATACCAACGAACACGACTTTGAAATAAGCAAAATCCAAGATTCTTCTTCCTACGTAGATGGAACGCAAAATACCTTATTGCTTTGTTTGGGGGTGATTCTGGTATACACCCAAAAAACACCATGCAAATTCAAATAAGCCCTCTCGAAGCTTATTCGTCGTCTTTCTACGCATGTGGAAGCGGAAATATGGTGTTTCTTTATTTTGGTCGCATTACATTCACTTTGTGATTTTTGGGTAAATGTGCATTAACACCAAAGAACCCTACTTTTTAATAAGCGAAATCCAAGATTCTTCTTTTATGCAGATGTTAGCCAAAAGACCTTTTTGCTTTGGTTGTGTGATTCTGGTGCACACCCAAAAAACACCACGCTAATTCCAACTCTATGATTCTATGATTCTATGAATTGAAATAAGCCCAATCGAAGCTTATTCGTCTTCTTTCTACGCAAATGGAAGCGGAAATATGGTGTTTTGTTATTTTGGTCTCATTACATATTCACGATTTCAGGGTAAATGCGCATTAACACCAAAGAACACGACTTTGAAATCCAAGATTCTTCTTTCTATGTAGATGGAACCGAAAACAACCTGTTTTGCTTTCTTTAGGCTTATTAGACTTTGCTTTGTTATTTGTGGGTGAATGAACACCGAAAAAGCAATCCAAACTTATTCGTCCTCTTTCTATTGAGATTAACTGAAACACCTATGCTTGATTTGGGCTGATACATTTGGGCTGATACATAACAAACATTTCACTCTGCGATTTTTGGTTGAATGTGCATTCTAACCCAGAAAACACCAATTTGAAATAAGCCCAATGAGAGCGTTATCATCTTCTGTTTATGTAGATTGAACCCAGAACACCTTTTTGCTTTGGTTAGGTGATTCTGGTGCACACCCAAAAAACATCACGCTAATTCCAACTCTATGATTCTATGATTCTATGAATTGAAAGAAGCTCAATCGAAGCTTATTCGTCTTCTTTCTACTCATATGGAAGCGGAAATATTTCGTTTTGTTATTTTGGTCGCATTACATACACTGCGATTTCTGGGTAAATGTGCATTAACTCCAAAGAACACGATTCTGAAATAAGCGAAATCCAAGATTTTTCATTCTATGTAGATGGAAACCGAAACCTGTTTTGCGTTGTTTATGCTTATGACACTTCGCTTTGCAGCTTGTGGGAGAATGAACACTGAAAGAGCTATCCAAGCTTATTTGTCCTCTTTCTATTGAGATTAACTAAAACACCTATGCTTGATTTGGGCTGATAACACACATTTCGCTCAGTGATATTTGGTTGAATGTGCATCTAACCCAAAAAACACCAATTTGAAATAACCCCAATGAGAGCGTTATCATCTTCTTTTTATTTAGATGGAACCCAAAACACCTTTTTGCTTTGGTTAGGTGATTCTGGTGCACACCCAAAAATCACCACACAAATTCCAACTATGATTCTATGATTCTATGGATTGAAATAAGCCCAATCGAAGCTTATTTGTCTTCTTTCTACGCATATGGACGCGGAAATATGGCGTTTTGTTATTTTGGTCTCATTACATACACTTTGCGATTTCTGGGTAAATGCGCATTAACACCAAAGAACACTTTGAAATCCAAGATTCTTCTTTCTATGTAGATGGAACCGAAAACAACCTGTTTTGCTTTCTTTAGGCTTATTACACTTTGCTTTGTTATTTGTGGGTGAATGAACACCGAAAAAGCAATCCAAACTTATTCGTCCTCTTTCTATTGAGATTAACTGAAACACCTATGCTTGATTTGGGCTGATACATTTGGGCTGATACATAACAAACATTTCACTCTGCGATTTTTGATTGAATGTGCATTCTAACCCAGAAAACACCAATTTGAAATAAGCCCAATGAGAGCGTTATCATCTTCTGTTTATGTAGATTGAACCCAGAACACCTTTTTGCTTTGGTTAGGTGATTCTGGTGCACACCCAAAAAACACCACGCTAATTCCAACTCTATGATTCTATGATTCTATGAATTGAAAGAAGCTCAATCGAAGCTTATTCGTCTTCTTTCTACTCATATGGAAGCGGAAATATTTCGTTTTGTTATTTTGGTCTCATTACATACACTGCGATTTCTGGGTAAATGTGCATTAACTCCAAAGAACACGATTTTGAAATAAGCGAAATCCAAGATTTTTCATTCTATGTAGATGGAAACCGAAACAACCTGTTTTGTGTTGTTTATGCGTTGTTTAATACGATAGTTCTGAGGCAGATCCTGAGGGTGACCCCTCCGGGGAACGCGTTTCCAGTGTCGGTTCCTCGTCCGAGTCGAACCCCATGAACGTGCTGGCGGAAAGCATGGGTGTGAAAAGCATGGGTGTTGGATTTCGCTTATTTCAAAGTCGTGTTCTTCAATCCATAGAATCATAGAATCATAGTTGGAATTTACATGGTGTTTTTTGGGTGAGCACCAGAAACACCCCCAAACAAAGCAAAAAGGTGTTTTTTTTCATCCACGTAAAAAGGTGTTATTTGTTCCATCCACGTAGAAAGAAGATGAAAACGCTCTGATTGGGCTTATTTCAAATAGCTGTTTTTGGGGTTAGAATGCACATTCAACCAAAAATCACAGAGCGAAATGTTTGTTATCAGCCCAAATCAAGCATAGGTGTATTAGTTAATCTCAATAGAAAGAGGACAAATAAGCTTGGATTGCTCTTTCGGTGTTCATTCTCCCACAAGCTGCAAAGCGAAGTGTCATAAGCATAAACAACGCAAAACAAGTTGTTTCGGTTTCCATCTACATAGAAAGAAGAATCTTGGATTTCGCTTATTTCAAAATCATGTTCTTTGGAGTTAATGCTCGTTTACCCAGAAATCGCAGTGTATGTAATGAGAGCAAAATATCAAAACGCCATATCTCCGCGTCCATATGCGTAGAAAGAAGACGAATAAGCTTCGATTAGGCTTATTTCAATCCATAGAATCATAGAATCATATAGGAATTAGCGTGGTGTTTTTTGGGTTTGCACCAGAATCACACAACCAAAGCAGAATGTCTTTTGGCTTTCATCTACATAGAAAGAAGAATCATGGATTTCGCTTATTTCAAAGTCGTGTTCTTTGGTATTAATGGTGTTTTCTGGGTTAGAATGCACATTCAACCAAAAATCGCAGAGTGAAATGTTTGTTATGTATCAGCCCAAATGTATCAGCCCAAATCAAGCATAGGTGTTTCAGTTAATCTCAATAGAAAGAGGACGAATAAGTTTGGATTGCTTTTTCGGTGTTCATTCACCCACAAATAACAAAGCAAAGTCTAATAAGCCTAAAGAAAGCAAAACAGGTTGTTTTCGGTTCCATCTACATAGAAAGAAGAATCTTGGATTTCAAAGTCGTGTTCTTTGGTGTTAATGCGCATTTACCCTGAAATCGTGAAGTGTATGTAATGAGACCAAAACAACAAAACGAAATATTTCCGCGTCCATAAGCGTAGAAAGAAGACAAATAAGCTTCGATTGGGCTTATTTCAATCCATAGAATCATAGAATCATAGTTGGAATTTGTGTGGTGATTTTTGGGTTTGCACCAGAATCACCTAACCAAAGCAAAACGGTGTTTTGGGTTCCATCTAAATAAAAAGAAGATGATAACGCTCTCATTGGGGTTATTTCAAATTGGTGTTTTTTGGGTTAGATGCACATTCAACCAAATATCACTGAGCGAAATGTGTGTTATCAGCCCAAATCAAGCATAGGTGTTTTAGTTAATCTCAATAGAAAGAGGACAAATAAGCTTGGATTGCTCTTTCAGTGTTCATTCTCCCACAAGCTGCAAAGCGAAGTGTCATAAGCATAAACAACGCAAAACAGGTTTCGGTTTCCATCTACATAGAATGAAAAATCTTGGATTTCGCTTATTTCAGAATCGTGTTCTTTGGAGTTAATGCACATTTACCCAGAAATCGCAGTGTATGTAATGCGACCAAAATAACAAAACGAAATATTTCCGCTTTCATATGAGTAGAAAGAAGACGAATAAGCTTCGATTGAGCTTCTTTCAATTCATAGAATCATAGAATAGAGTTGGAATTAGCGTGATGTTTTTTGGGTGTGCACCAGAATCACCTAACCAAAGCAAAAAGGTGTTCTGGGTTCAATCTACATAAACAGAAGATGATAACGCTCTCATTGGGCTTATTTCAAATTGGTGTTTTCTGGGTTAGAATGCACATTCAACCAAAAATCGCAGAGTGAAATGTTTGTTATGTATCAGCCCAAATGTATCAGCCCAAATCAAGCATAGGTGTTTCAGTTAATTTCAATAGAAAGAGAACGAATAAACTTGGATTGCTTTTTCGGTGTTCATTCACCCACAAATAACAAAGCAAAGTCTAATAAGACTAAAGAAAGCAAAACAGGTTGTTTTCGGTTCCATCTACATAGAAAGAAGAATCTTGGATTTCAAAGTCGTGTTCTTTGGTGTTAATGCGCATTTACCCTGAAATCGTGAATATGTAATGAGACCAAAATAACAAAACACCATATTTCCGCTTCCATTTGCGTAGAAAGAAGACGAATAAGCTTCGATTGGGCTTATTTCAATTCATAGAATCATAGAATCATAGAGTTGGAATTAGCGTGGTGTTTTTTGGGTGTGCACCAGAATCACACAACCAAAGCAAAAAGGTCTTTTGGCTAACATCTGCATAAAAGAAGAATCTTGGATTTCGCTTATTAAAAAGTAGGGTTCTTTGGTGTTAATGCACATTTACCCAAAAATCACAAAGTGAATGTAATGCGACCAAAATAAAGAAACACCATATTTCCGCTTCCACATGCGTAGAAAGACGACGAATAAGCTTCGAGAGGGCTTATTTGAATTTGCATGGTGTTTTTTGGGTGTATACCAGAATCACCCCCAAACAAAGCAATAAGGTATTTTGCGTTCCATCTACGTAGGAAGAAGTATCTTGGATTTTGCTTATTTCAAAGTCGTGTTCGTTGGTGTCAGAGCTGCCACCCAGTCCCAGCTCACATAGGACCAAGTCCGCCAGCGTTCACTTTATAAGAGTCTTTATTAAGTTACAGGTTTCATTTCCGAACTGCAGCGTGCAGCTCTACACCTTCTGCCCTAGGTCGGCGAAGACCCGTCTGAGTCCCCGCCTCTTGCACACCAGCTTAATACCCTAGCCTTGCTCCACCTCCTTCGCCTCTCCCTACGTCTCTGGGTCCTTCTGCCCCCCTGGGCCTCCTCCCTTCTACTCTCCTCTGACGCTGACCCCCCTGATCCTTCTGCCTCCTTGCGGCGGGCTTTGGGACCTGGCTCACTCTCCGGGCTGCTTACTGCTCCAGCTTCCGCTGCATTTGAACTTGGCGCGCGCGCCCAACTCTCTACTTTCCTCTTAACCGTTGCCTCGCTCTCTGAGGAGGGCGTGACCACCCCTGACTCGTGCCCTCCCTCCTGCTGACAGCCTCCGGAACCCGATGCCTGGCTACCTTCCTCCCTGCTGCTCTCAGTCTTGAGCGTGGGTCCCGACTTCCAGCTGCTGCCGCCCTCAGTTATGAGCGTGGGTCCCGACTTCCAGCTGCTACTCTCTGAATCTCCTCTGTTCCCTTCCTCCTGGGGTGTCCCCCCGGATCCCCCCCTTGCTCTGCTCACTGGGGCTCCCTTTTGGGAGTCCTCTGACTCACTGCTTAGGCTTGGAGATCTCGGGTCGTCATCATCACTCATTTTCCCTTCGGATTCCTCCCCCTCGCTCTCTGCTTCCTCCCTTCTCTGCGTCTCTGCTCCTGAACCCCTGACAGTTGGTATTAATGCACTTTTACCCAGAAATCGCAAAGTGTATGTAATGAGACCAAAATATCAAAACGCCATATTTCCGCGTCCATATGCGTAGAAAGAAGACAAATAAGCTTCGATTGGCTTATTTCAATCCATAGAATCATAGAATCATAGTTGGAATTTACATGGTGTTTCTTGGGTGAGCACCAGAATCACCCCCAAACAAAGCAAAAAGGTGTTTTTTTTCATCCACGTAAAAAGGTGTTATTTGTTCCATCCACGTAGAAAGAAGATGAAAACGCTCTGATTGGACTTATTTCAAATAGCTGTTTTTGGGGTTAGAATGCACATTCAACCAAAAATCACAGAGCGAAATGTTTGTTATCAGCCCAAATCAAGAATAGGTGTTTTAGTTAATCTCAAAAGAAAGAGGACAAATAAGCTTGGATTGCTCTTTCGGTGTTCATTCTCCCACAAGCTGCAAAGCGAAGTGTCATAAGCATAAACAACGCAAAACAGGTTCTTCCGGATTCCATCTACATAGATTGAAAAATCTTGGATTTCGCTTATTTCAAAATCGTGTTCTTTGGAGCTAATGCACATTTACCCAGAAATTGCAGTGTATGTAATGAGACCAAAATAACAAAACGGAATATTTCCGCTTCCATATGAGTAGAAAGAAGACGAATAAGCTTCGATTGAGCTTATTTCAATTCATAGAATCATAGAATCATAGAGTTGGAATTAGCGTGGTGTTTTTTGGGTGTGCACCAGAATCACCCAACCAAAGCAAAAAGGTGTTCTGGGTTCAATCTACATAAAAAGAAGATGATAACGCTCTCATTGGGCTTATTTCAAATTGGTGTTTTCTGGGTTAGAATGCACATGCAACCAAAAATTCCCTTCAACTATGATTCTATAATTCTATGGATTGAAATAAGCCCAATCGAAGCTTATTCGTCTTCTCTCTACGCAAATGGAAGCGGAATATGGCGTTTTGTTATTTTGGTCTCATTACATACACTGCGATTTCAGGGTAAATGTGCATTAATACCAAAGAACAAGATTTTGAAATAAGCGAAATCCAAGATTTTTCTTTCTATGTAGATGGAAACCAAAACAACCTGTTTTGCGTTGTTTATGCTTATGACACTTCGCTTTGCAGCTTGTGGGAGAATGAACACCGAAAGAGCAATCCAAGCTTATTTGTCCTCTTTCTTTTGAGATTAACTAAAACACCTATGCTTGATTTGGGCTGATAACAAACATTTCGCACTGTGATTTTTGGTTGAATGTGCATTCTAACCCCAAAAACAGCTATTTGAAATAAGCCCAATCAGAGCGTTTTCATCTTCTTTCTACGTGGATGGAACGCAAAACACCTTTTTGCTTTGTTTGGGGGTGATTCTGGTGCTCACCCAAAAAACACCATGTAAATTCCAACTATAATTCTATGATTCTATGGATTGAAATAAGCCCAATCGAAGCTTATTAGTCTTCTTTCTACGCATATGGACGCGGAGATATGGCGTTTTGATATTTTGGTCTCTACATACACTGCGATTTCTGGGTAAAAGTGCATTAATACCAAAGAACAATAAAATAAGCGAAATCCAAGATTCTTCTTTCTATGTAGATGGAAGCCAAAGACCTTTCTGCTTTGGTTGTGTGATTCTGGTGCAAACCCAAAAAACAACATGTAAATTCCAACTATGATTCTTTGATTCTATGGATTGAAATAAGCATAATCGAAGCTTATTCGTCTTCTTTCTACGCATATGGACGCGGAGATATGGCGTTTTGATATTTTGCTCTCATTACATACACTGCGATTTCTGGGTAAATGAGCATTAACTCCAAAGAACATGATTTTGAAATAAGCGAAATCCAAGATTCTTCTTTCTATGTAGATGGAAACCGAAACAACTTGTTTTGCGTTGTTTATGCTTATGACACTTCGCTTTGCAGCTTGTGGGAGAATGAACACCGAAAGAGCAATCCAAGCTTATTTGTCCTCTTTCTGTTGAGATTAACTAAAACACCTATGCTTGATTTGGGCTGATAACAAACATTTCGCTCTGTGATTTTTGGTTGAATGTGCATTCTAACCCCAAAAACAGCTATTTGAAATAAGCCCAATCAGAGCGTTTTCATCTTCTTTCTACGTGGATGGAACAAATAACACCTTTTTACGTGGATGAAAAAAAACACCTTTTTGCTTTGTTTGGGGGTGTTTCTGGTGCTCACCCAAAAAACACCATGTAAATTCCAACTATGATTCTATGATTCTATGGATTGAAGAACACGACTTTGAAATAAGCGAAATCCAACACCCATGCTTTTCACACCCATGCTTTCCGCCAGCACGTTCATGGGGTTCGACTCGGACGAGGAACCGACACTGGAAACGCGTTCCCCGGAGGGGTCACCCTCGGGATCTGCCTCAGAACTCTCGTATTAAACAACGCATAAACAACGCAAAACAGGTTGTTTCGGTTTCTATCTACATAGAATGAAAAATCTTGGATTTCGCTTATTTCAAAATCGTGTTCTTTGGAGTTAATGCACATTTACCCAGAAATCGCAGTGTATGTAATGAGACCAAAATAACAAAACGAAATATTTCCGCTTCCATATGAGTAGAAAGAAGACGAATAAGCTTCGATTGAGCTTCTTTCAATTCATAGAATCATAGAATCATAGAGTTGGAATTAGCGTGGTGTTTTTTGGGTGTGCACCAGAATCACCTAACCAAAGCAAAAAGGTGTTCTGGGTTCAATCTACATAAACAGAAGATGATAACGCTCTCATTGGGCTTATTTCAAATTGGTGTTTTCTGGGTTAGAATGCACATTCAATCAAAAATCGCAGAGTGAAATGTTTGTTATGTATCAGCCCAAATGTATCAGCCCAAATCAAGCATAGGTGTTTCAGTTAATCTCAATAGAAAGAGGACGAATAAGTTTGGATTGCTTTTTCGGTGTTCATTCACCCACAAATAACAAAGCAAAGTGTAATAAGCCTAAAGAAAGCAAAACAGGTTGTTTTCGGTTCCATCTACATAGAAAGAAGAATCTTGGATTTCAAAGTCGTGTTCTTTGGTGTTAATGCGCATTTACCCAGAAATCGCAAAGTGTATGTAATGAGACCAAAATAACAAAACGCCATATTTCCGCGTCCATAAGCGTAGAAAGAAGACAAATAAGCTTCGATTGGGCTTATTTCAATCCATAGAATTATAGAATCATAGTTGGAATTTGTGTGGTGATTTTTGGGTGTGCACCAGAATCACCTAACCAAAGCAAAAAGGTGTTTTGGGTTCCATCTAAATAAAAAGAAGATGATAACGCTCTCATTGGGGTTATTTCAAATTGGTGTTTTTTTGGGTTAGATGCACATTCAACCAAATATCACTGAGCGAAATGTGTGTTATCAGCCCAAATCAAGCATAGGTGTTTTAGTTAATCTCAATAGAAAGAGGACAAATAAGCTTGGATTGCTCTTTCAGTGTTCATTCTCCCACAAGCTGCAAAGCGAAGTGTCATAAGCATAAACAACGTAAAACAGGTTTCGGTTTCCATCTACATAGAATGAAAAATCTTGGATTTCCCTTATTTCAGAATCGTGTTCTTTGGAGTTAATGCACATTTACCCAGAAATCGCAGTGTATGTAATGCGACCAAAATAACAAAACGAAATATTTCCGCTTCCATATGAGTAGAAAGAAGACGAATAAGCTTCGATTGAGCTTCTTTCAATTCATAGAATCATAGAATCATAGAGTTGGAATTAGCGTGATGTTTTTTGGGTGTGCACCAGAATCACCTAACCAAAGCAAAAAGGTGTTCTGGGTTCAATCTACATAAACAGAAGATGATAACGCTCTCATTGGGCTTATTTCAAATTGGTGTTTTCTGGGTTAGAATGCACATTCAACCAAAAATCGCAGAGTGAAATGTTTGTTATGTATCAGCCCAAATGTATCAGCCCAAATCAAGCATAGGTGTTTCAGTTAATCTCAATAGAAAGAGGACGAATAAACTTGGATTGCTTTTTCGGTGTTCATTCACCCACAAATAACAAAGCAAAGTCTAATAAGACTAAAGAAAGCAAAACAGGTTGTTTTCGGTTCCATCTACATAGAAAGAAGAATCTTGGATTTCAAAGTCGTGTTCTTTGGTGTTAATGCGCATTTACCCTGAAATCGTGAATATGTAATGAGACCAAAATAACAAAACACCATATTTCCGCTTCCATTTGCGTAGAAAGAAGACGAATAAGCTTCGATTGGGCTTATTTCAATTCATAGAATCATAGAATCATAGAGTTGGAATTAGCGTGGTGTTTTTTGGGTGTGCACCAGAATCACACAACCAAAGCAAAAAGGTCTTTTGGCTAACATCTGCATAAAAGAAGAATCTTGGATTTCGCTTATTAAAAAGTAGGGTTCTTTGGTGTTAATGCACAAATGTCCACCCAAAAATCACAAAGTGAATGTAATGCGACCAAAATAAAGAAACACCATATTTCCGCTTCCACATGCGTAGAAAGACGACGAATAAGCTTCGAGAGGGCTTATTTGAATTTGCATGGTGTTTTTTGGGTGTATACCAGAATCACCCCCAAACAAAGCAATAAGGTATTTTGCGTTCCATCTACGTAGGAAGAAGTATCTTGGATTTTGCTTATTTCAAAGTCGTGTTCGTTGGTGTCAGAGCTGCCACCCAGTCCCAGCTCACATAGGACCAAGTCCGCCAGCGTTCACTTTATAAGAGTCTTTATTAAGTTACAGGTTTCATTTCCGAACTGCAGCGTGCAGCTCTACACCTTCTGCCCTAGGTCGGCGAAGACCCGTCTGAGTCCCCGCCTCTTGCACACCAGCTTAATACCCTAGCCTTGCTCCACCTCCTTCGCCTCTCCCTACGTCTCTGGGTCCTTCTGCCCCCCTGGGCCTCCTCCCTTCTACTCTCCTCTGACGCTGACCCCCCTGATCCTTCTGCCTCCTTGCGGCGGGCTTTGGGACCTGGCTCACTCTCCGGGCTGCTTACTGCTCCAGCTTCCGCTGCATTTGAACTTGGCGCGCGCGCCCAACTCTCTACTTTCCTCTTAACCGTTGCCTCGCTCTCTGAGGAGGGCGTGACCACCCCTGACTCGTGCCCTCCCTCCTGCTGACAGCCTCCGGAACCCGATGCCTGGCTACCTTCCTCCCTGCTGCTCTCAGTCTTGAGCGTGGGTCCCGACTTCCAGCTGCTGCCGCCCTCAGTTATGAGCGTGGGTCCCGACTTCCAGCTGCTACTCTCTGAATCTCCTCTGTTCCCTTCCTCCTGGGGTGTCCCCCCGGATCCCCCCCTTGCTCTGCTCACTGGGGCTCCCTTTTGGGAGTCCTCTGACTCACTGCTTAGGCTTGGAGATCTCGGGTCGTCATCATCACTCATTTTCCCTTCGGATTCCTCCCCCTCGCTCTCTGCTTCCTCCCTTCTCTGCGTCTCTGCTCCTGAACCCCTGACAGTTGGTATTAATGCACTTTTACCCAGAAATCGCAAAGTGTATGTAATGAGACCAAAATATCAAAACGCCATATTTCCGCGTCCATATGCGTAGAAAGAAGACAAATAAGCTTCGATTGGCTTATTTCAATCCATAGAATCATAGAATCATAGTTGGAATTTACATGGTGTTTCTTGGGTGAGCACCAGAATCACCCCCAAACAAAGCAAAAAGGTGTTTTTTTTCATCCACGTAAAAAGGTGTTATTTGTTCCATCCACGTAGAAAGAAGATGAAAACGCTCTGATTGGACTTATTTCAAATAGCTGTTTTTGGGGTTAGAATGCACATTCAACCAAAAATCACAGAGCGAAATGTTTGTTATCAGCCCAAATCAAGAATAGGTGTTTTAGTTAATCTCAAAAGAAAGAGGACAAATAAGCTTGGATTGCTCTTTCGGTGTTCATTCTCCCACAAGCTGCAAAGCGAAGTGTCATAAGCATAAACAACGCAAAACAGGTTCTTCCGGATTCCATCTACATAGATTGAAAAATCTTGGATTTCGCTTATTTCAAAATCGTGTTCTTTGGAGCTAATGCACATTTACCCAGAAATTGCAGTGTATGTAATGAGACCAAAATAACAAAACGGAATATTTCCGCTTCCATATGAGTAGAAAGAAGACGAATAAGCTTCGATTGAGCTTATTTCAATTCATAGAATCATAGAATCATAGAGTTGGAATTAGCGTGGTGTTTTTTGGGTGTGCACCAGAATCACCCAACCAAAGCAAAAAGGTGTTCTGGGTTCAATCTACATAAAAAGAAGATGATAACGCTCTCATTGGGCTTATTTCAAATTGGTGTTTTCTGGGTTAGAATGCACATGCAACCAAAAATTCCCTTCAACTATGATTCTATAATTCTATGGATTGAAATAAGCCCAATCGAAGCTTATTCGTCTTCTCTCTACGCAAATGGAAGCGGAATATGGCGTTTTGTTATTTTGGTCTCATTACATACACTGCGATTTCAGGGTAAATGTGCATTAATACCAAAGAACAAGATTTTGAAATAAGCGAAATCCAAGATTTTTCTTTCTATGTAGATGGAAACCAAAACAACCTGTTTTGCGTTGTTTATGCTTATGACACTTCGCTTTGCAGCTTGTGGGAGAATGAACACCGAAAGAGCAATCCAAGCTTATTTGTCCTCTTTCTTTTGAGATTAACTAAAACACCTATGCTTGATTTGGGCTGATAACAAACATTTCGCACTGTGATTTTTGGTTGAATGTGCATTCTAACCCCAAAAACAGCTATTTGAAATAAGCCCAATCAGAGCGTTTTCATCTTCTTTCTACGTGGATGGAACGCAAAACACCTTTTTGCTTTGTTTGGGGGTGATTCTGGTGCTCACCCAAAAAACACCATGTAAATTCCAACTATAATTCTATGATTCTATGGATTGAAATAAGCCCAATCGAAGCTTATTAGTCTTCTTTCTACGCATATGGACGCGGAGATATGGCGTTTTGATATTTTGGTCTCTACATACACTGCGATTTCTGGGTAAAAGTGCATTAATACCAAAGAACAATAAAATAAGCGAAATCCAAGATTCTTCTTTCTATGTAGATGGAAGCCAAAGACCTTTCTGCTTTGGTTGTGTGATTCTGGTGCAAACCCAAAAAACAACATGTAAATTCCAACTATGATTCTTTGATTCTATGGATTGAAATAAGCATAATCGAAGCTTATTCGTCTTCTTTCTACGCATATGGACGCGGAGATATGGCGTTTTGATATTTTGCTCTCATTACATACACTGCGATTTCTGGGTAAATGAGCATTAACTCCAAAGAACATGATTTTGAAATAAGCGAAATCCAAGATTCTTCTTTCTATGTAGATGGAAACCGAAACAACTTGTTTTGCGTTGTTTATGCTTATGACACTTCGCTTTGCAGCTTGTGGGAGAATGAACACCGAAAGAGCAATCCAAGCTTATTTGTCCTCTTTCTGTTGAGATTAACTAAAACACCTATGCTTGATTTGGGCTGATAACAAACATTTCGCTCTGTGATTTTTGGTTGAATGTGCATTCTAACCCCAAAAACAGCTATTTGAAATAAGCCCAATCAGAGCGTTTTCATCTTCTTTCTACGTGGATGGAACAAATAACACCTTTTTACGTGGATGAAAAAAAACACCTTTTTGCTTTGTTTGGGGGTGTTTCTGGTGCTCACCCAAAAAACACCATGTAAATTCCAACTATGATTCTATGATTCTATGGATTGAAGAACACGACTTTGAAATAAGCGAAATCCAACACCCATGCTTTTCACACCCATGCTTTCCGCCAGCACGTTCATGGGGTTCGACTCGGACGAGGAACCGACACTGGAAACGCGTTCCCCGGAGGGGTCACCCTCGGGATCTGCCTCAGAACTCTCGTATTAAACAACGCATAAACAACGCAAAACAGGTTGTTTCGGTTTCTATCTACATAGAATGAAAAATCTTGGATTTCGCTTATTTCAAAATCGTGTTCTTTGGAGTTAATGCACATTTACCCAGAAATCGCAGTGTATGTAATGAGACCAAAATAACAAAACGAAATATTTCCGCTTCCATATGAGTAGAAAGAAGACGAATAAGCTTCGATTGAGCTTCTTTCAATTCATAGAATCATAGAATCATAGAGTTGGAATTAGCGTGGTGTTTTTTGGGTGTGCACCAGAATCACCTAACCAAAGCAAAAAGGTGTTCTGGGTTCAATCTACATAAACAGAAGATGATAACGCTCTCATTGGGCTTATTTCAAATTGGTGTTTTCTGGGTTAGAATGCACATTCAATCAAAAATCGCAGAGTGAAATGTTTGTTATGTATCAGCCCAAATGTATCAGCCCAAATCAAGCATAGGTGTTTCAGTTAATCTCAATAGAAAGAGGACGAATAAGTTTGGATTGCTTTTTCGGTGTTCATTCACCCACAAATAACAAAGCAAAGTGTAATAAGCCTAAAGAAAGCAAAACAGGTTGTTTTCGGTTCCATCTACATAGAAAGAAGAATCTTGGATTTCAAAGTCGTGTTCTTTGGTGTTAATGCGCATTTACCCAGAAATCGCAAAGTGTATGTAATGAGACCAAAATAACAAAACGCCATATTTCCGCGTCCATAAGCGTAGAAAGAAGACAAATAAGCTTCGATTGGGCTTATTTCAATCCATAGAATTATAGAATCATAGTTGGAATTTGTGTGGTGATTTTTGGGTGTGCACCAGAATCACCTAACCAAAGCAAAAAGGTGTTTTGGGTTCCATCTAAATAAAAAGAAGATGATAACGCTCTCATTGGGGTTATTTCAAATTGGTGTTTTTTTGGGTTAGATGCACATTCAACCAAATATCACTGAGCGAAATGTGTGTTATCAGCCCAAATCAAGCATAGGTGTTTTAGTTAATCTCAATAGAAAGAGGACAAATAAGCTTGGATTGCTCTTTCAGTGTTCATTCTCCCACAAGCTGCAAAGCGAAGTGTCATAAGCATAAACAACGTAAAACAGGTTTCGGTTTCCATCTACATAGAATGAAAAATCTTGGATTTCCCTTATTTCAGAATCGTGTTCTTTGGAGTTAATGCACATTTACCCAGAAATCGCAGTGTATGTAATGCGACCAAAATAACAAAACGAAATATTTCCGCTTCCATATGAGTAGAAAGAAGACGAATAAGCTTCGATTGAGCTTCTTTCAATTCATAGAATCATAGAATCATAGAGTTGGAATTAGCGTGATGTTTTTTGGGTGTGCACCAGAATCACCTAACCAAAGCAAAAAGGTGTTCTGGGTTCAATCTACATAAACAGAAGATGATAACGCTCTCATTGGGCTTATTTCAAATTGGTGTTTTCTGGGTTAGAATGCACATTCAACCAAAAATCGCAGAGTGAAATGTTTGTTATGTATCAGCCCAAATGTATCAGCCCAAATCAAGCATAGGTGTTTCAGTTAATCTCAATAGAAAGAGGACGAATAAACTTGGATTGCTTTTTCGGTGTTCATTCACCCACAAATAACAAAGCAAAGTCTAATAAGACTAAAGAAAGCAAAACAGGTTGTTTTCGGTTCCATCTACATAGAAAGAAGAATCTTGGATTTCAAAGTCGTGTTCTTTGGTGTTAATGCGCATTTACCCTGAAATCGTGAATATGTAATGAGACCAAAATAACAAAACACCATATTTCCGCTTCCATTTGCGTAGAAAGAAGACGAATAAGCTTCGATTGGGCTTATTTCAATTCATAGAATCATAGAATCATAGAGTTGGAATTAGCGTGGTGTTTTTTGGGTGTGCACCAGAATCACACAACCAAAGCAAAAAGGTCTTTTGGCTAACATCTGCATAAAAGAAGAATCTTGGATTTCGCTTATTAAAAAGTAGGGTTCTTTGGTGTTAATGCACATTTACCCAAAAATCACAAAGTGAATGTAATGCGACCAAAATAAAGAAACACCATATTTCCGCTTCCACATGCGTAGAAAGACGACGAATAAGCTTCGAGAGGGCTTATTTGAATTTGCATGGTGTTTTTTGGGTGTATACCAGAATCACCCCCAAACAAAGCAATAAGGTATTTTGCGTTCCATCTACGTAGGAAGAAGTATCTTGGATTTTGCTTATTTCAAAGTCGTGTTCGTTGGTGTCAGAGCTGCCACCCAGTCCCAGCTCACATAGGACCAAGTCCGCCAGCGTTCACTTTATAAGAGTCTTTATTAAGTTACAGGTTTCATTTCCGAACTGCAGCGTGCAGCTCTACACCTTCTGCCCTAGGTCGGCGAAGACCCGTCTGAGTCCCCGCCTCTTGCACACCAGCTTAATACCCTAGCCTTGCTCCACCTCCTTCGCCTCTCCCTACGTCTCTGGGTCCTTCTGCCCCCCTGGGCCTCCTCCCTTCTACTCTCCTCTGACGCTGACCCCCCTGATCCTTCTGCCTCCTTGCGGCGGGCTTTGGGACCTGGCTCACTCTCCGGGCTGCTTACTGCTCCAGCTTCCGCTGCATTTGAACTTGGCGCGCGCGCCCAACTCTCTACTTTCCTCTTAACCGTTGCCTCGCTCTCTGAGGAGGGCGTGACCACCCCTGACTCGTGCCCTCCCTCCTGCTGACAGCCTCCGGAACCCGATGCCTGGCTACCTTCCTCCCTGCTGCTCTCAGTCTTGAGCGTGGGTCCCGACTTCCAGCTGCTGCCGCCCTCAGTTATGAGCGTGGGTCCCGACTTCCAGCTGCTACTCTCTGAATCTCCTCTGTTCCCTTCCTCCTGGGGTGTCCCCCCGGATCCCCCCCTTGCTCTGCTCACTGGGGCTCCCTTTTGGGAGTCCTCTGACTCACTGCTTAGGCTTGGAGATCTCGGGTCGTCATCATCACTCATTTTCCCTTCGGATTCCTCCCCCTCGCTCTCTGCTTCCTCCCTTCTCTGCGTCTCTGCTCCTGAACCCCTGACAGTTGGTATTAATGCACTTTTACCCAGAAATCGCAAAGTGTATGTAATGAGACCAAAATATCAAAACGCCATATTTCCGCGTCCATATGCGTAGAAAGAAGACAAATAAGCTTCGATTGGCTTATTTCAATCCATAGAATCATAGAATCATAGTTGGAATTTACATGGTGTTTCTTGGGTGAGCACCAGAATCACCCCCAAACAAAGCAAAAAGGTGTTTTTTTTCATCCACGTAAAAAGGTGTTATTTGTTCCATCCACGTAGAAAGAAGATGAAAACGCTCTGATTGGACTTATTTCAAATAGCTGTTTTTGGGGTTAGAATGCACATTCAACCAAAAATCACAGAGCGAAATGTTTGTTATCAGCCCAAATCAAGAATAGGTGTTTTAGTTAATCTCAAAAGAAAGAGGACAAATAAGCTTGGATTGCTCTTTCGGTGTTCATTCTCCCACAAGCTGCAAAGCGAAGTGTCATAAGCATAAACAACGCAAAACAGGTTCTTCCGGATTCCATCTACATAGATTGAAAAATCTTGGATTTCGCTTATTTCAAAATCGTGTTCTTTGGAGCTAATGCACATTTACCCAGAAATTGCAGTGTATGTAATGAGACCAAAATAACAAAACGGAATATTTCCGCTTCCATATGAGTAGAAAGAAGACGAATAAGCTTCGATTGAGCTTATTTCAATTCATAGAATCATAGAATCATAGAGTTGGAATTAGCGTGGTGTTTTTTGGGTGTGCACCAGAATCACCCAACCAAAGCAAAAAGGTGTTCTGGGTTCAATCTACATAAAAAGAAGATGATAACGCTCTCATTGGGCTTATTTCAAATTGGTGTTTTCTGGGTTAGAATGCACATGCAACCAAAAATTCCCTTCAACTATGATTCTATAATTCTATGGATTGAAATAAGCCCAATCGAAGCTTATTCGTCTTCTCTCTACGCAAATGGAAGCGGAATATGGCGTTTTGTTATTTTGGTCTCATTACATACACTGCGATTTCAGGGTAAATGTGCATTAATACCAAAGAACAAGATTTTGAAATAAGCGAAATCCAAGATTTTTCTTTCTATGTAGATGGAAACCAAAACAACCTGTTTTGCGTTGTTTATGCTTATGACACTTCGCTTTGCAGCTTGTGGGAGAATGAACACCGAAAGAGCAATCCAAGCTTATTTGTCCTCTTTCTTTTGAGATTAACTAAAACACCTATGCTTGATTTGGGCTGATAACAAACATTTCGCACTGTGATTTTTGGTTGAATGTGCATTCTAACCCCAAAAACAGCTATTTGAAATAAGCCCAATCAGAGCGTTTTCATCTTCTTTCTACGTGGATGGAACGCAAAACACCTTTTTGCTTTGTTTGGGGGTGATTCTGGTGCTCACCCAAAAAACACCATGTAAATTCCAACTATAATTCTATGATTCTATGGATTGAAATAAGCCCAATCGAAGCTTATTAGTCTTCTTTCTACGCATATGGACGCGGAGATATGGCGTTTTGATATTTTGGTCTCTACATACACTGCGATTTCTGGGTAAAAGTGCATTAATACCAAAGAACAATAAAATAAGCGAAATCCAAGATTCTTCTTTCTATGTAGATGGAAGCCAAAGACCTTTCTGCTTTGGTTGTGTGATTCTGGTGCAAACCCAAAAAACAACATGTAAATTCCAACTATGATTCTTTGATTCTATGGATTGAAATAAGCATAATCGAAGCTTATTCGTCTTCTTTCTACGCATATGGACGCGGAGATATGGCGTTTTGATATTTTGCTCTCATTACATACACTGCGATTTCTGGGTAAATGAGCATTAACTCCAAAGAACATGATTTTGAAATAAGCGAAATCCAAGATTCTTCTTTCTATGTAGATGGAAACCGAAACAACTTGTTTTGCGTTGTTTATGCTTATGACACTTCGCTTTGCAGCTTGTGGGAGAATGAACACCGAAAGAGCAATCCAAGCTTATTTGTCCTCTTTCTGTTGAGATTAACTAAAACACCTATGCTTGATTTGGGCTGATAACAAACATTTCGCTCTGTGATTTTTGGTTGAATGTGCATTCTAACCCCAAAAACAGCTATTTGAAATAAGCCCAATCAGAGCGTTTTCATCTTCTTTCTACGTGGATGGAACAAATAACACCTTTTTACGTGGATGAAAAAAAACACCTTTTTGCTTTGTTTGGGGGTGTTTCTGGTGCTCACCCAAAAAACACCATGTAAATTCCAACTATGATTCTATGATTCTATGGATTGAAGAACACGACTTTGAAATAAGCGAAATCCAACACCCATGCTTTTCACACCCATGCTTTCCGCCAGCACGTTCATGGGGTTCGACTCGGACGAGGAACCGACACTGGAAACGCGTTCCCCGGAGGGGTCACCCTCGGGATCTGCCTCAGAACTCTCGTATTAAACAACGCATAAACAACGCAAAACAGGTTGTTTCGGTTTCTATCTACATAGAATGAAAAATCTTGGATTTCGCTTATTTCAAAATCGTGTTCTTTGGAGTTAATGCACATTTACCCAGAAATCGCAGTGTATGTAATGAGACCAAAATAACAAAACGAAATATTTCCGCTTCCATATGAGTAGAAAGAAGACGAATAAGCTTCGATTGAGCTTCTTTCAATTCATAGAATCATAGAATCATAGAGTTGGAATTAGCGTGGTGTTTTTTGGGTGTGCACCAGAATCACCTAACCAAAGCAAAAAGGTGTTCTGGGTTCAATCTACATAAACAGAAGATGATAACGCTCTCATTGGGCTTATTTCAAATTGGTGTTTTCTGGGTTAGAATGCACATTCAATCAAAAATCGCAGAGTGAAATGTTTGTTATGTATCAGCCCAAATGTATCAGCCCAAATCAAGCATAGGTGTTTCAGTTAATCTCAATAGAAAGAGGACGAATAAGTTTGGATTGCTTTTTCGGTGTTCATTCACCCACAAATAACAAAGCAAAGTGTAATAAGCCTAAAGAAAGCAAAACAGGTTGTTTTCGGTTCCATCTACATAGAAAGAAGAATCTTGGATTTCAAAGTCGTGTTCTTTGGTGTTAATGCGCATTTACCCAGAAATCGCAAAGTGTATGTAATGAGACCAAAATAACAAAACGCCATATTTCCGCGTCCATAAGCGTAGAAAGAAGACAAATAAGCTTCGATTGGGCTTATTTCAATCCATAGAATTATAGAATCATAGTTGGAATTTGTGTGGTGATTTTTGGGTGTGCACCAGAATCACCTAACCAAAGCAAAAAGGTGTTTTGGGTTCCATCTAAATAAAAAGAAGATGATAACGCTCTCATTGGGGTTATTTCAAATTGGTGTTTTTTTGGGTTAGATGCACATTCAACCAAATATCACTGAGCGAAATGTGTGTTATCAGCCCAAATCAAGCATAGGTGTTTTAGTTAATCTCAATAGAAAGAGGACAAATAAGCTTGGATTGCTCTTTCAGTGTTCATTCTCCCACAAGCTGCAAAGCGAAGTGTCATAAGCATAAACAACGTAAAACAGGTTTCGGTTTCCATCTACATAGAATGAAAAATCTTGGATTTCCCTTATTTCAGAATCGTGTTCTTTGGAGTTAATGCACATTTACCCAGAAATCGCAGTGTATGTAATGCGACCAAAATAACAAAACGAAATATTTCCGCTTCCATATGAGTAGAAAGAAGACGAATAAGCTTCGATTGAGCTTCTTTCAATTCATAGAATCATAGAATCATAGAGTTGGAATTAGCGTGATGTTTTTTGGGTGTGCACCAGAATCACCTAACCAAAGCAAAAAGGTGTTCTGGGTTCAATCTACATAAACAGAAGATGATAACGCTCTCATTGGGCTTATTTCAAATTGGTGTTTTCTGGGTTAGAATGCACATTCAACCAAAAATCGCAGAGTGAAATGTTTGTTATGTATCAGCCCAAATGTATCAGCCCAAATCAAGCATAGGTGTTTCAGTTAATCTCAATAGAAAGAGGACGAATAAACTTGGATTGCTTTTTCGGTGTTCATTCACCCACAAATAACAAAGCAAAGTCTAATAAGACTAAAGAAAGCAAAACAGGTTGTTTTCGGTTCCATCTACATAGAAAGAAGAATCTTGGATTTCAAAGTCGTGTTCTTTGGTGTTAATGCGCATTTACCCTGAAATCGTGAATATGTAATGAGACCAAAATAACAAAACACCATATTTCCGCTTCCATTTGCGTAGAAAGAAGACGAATAAGCTTCGATTGGGCTTATTTCAATTCATAGAATCATAGAATCATAGAGTTGGAATTAGCGTGGTGTTTTTTGGGTGTGCACCAGAATCACACAACCAAAGCAAAAAGGTCTTTTGGCTAACATCTGCATAAAAGAAGAATCTTGGATTTCGCTTATTAAAAAGTAGGGTTCTTTGGTGTTAATGCACAAATGTCCACCCAAAAATCACAAAGTGAATGTAATGCGACCAAAATAAAGAAACACCATATTTCCGCTTCCACATGCGTAGAAAGACGACGAATAAGCTTCGAGAGGGCTTATTTGAATTTGCATGGTGTTTTTTGGGTGTATACCAGAATCACCCCCAAACAAAGCAATAAGGTATTTTGCGTTCCATCTACGTAGGAAGAAGTATCTTGGATTTTGCTTATTTCAAAGTCGTGTTCGTTGGTATTAATGCACTTTTACCCAGTAATCGCAAAGTGTATGTAATGAGACCAAAATATCAAAACGCCATATTTCCGCGTCCATATGCGTAGAAAGAAGACAAATAAGCTTCGATTGGCTTATTTCAATCCATAGAATCATAGAATCATAGTTGGAATTTACATGGTGTTTCTTGGGTGAGCACCAGAATCACCCCCAAACAAAGCAAAAAGGTGTTTTTTTTCATCCACGTAAAAAGGTGTTATTTGTTCCATCCACGTAGAAAGATGATGAAACCGCTCTGATTGGACTTATTTCAAATAGCTGTTTTTGGGGTTAGAATGCACATTCAACCAAAAATCACAGAGCGAAATGTTTGTTATCAGCCCAAATCAAGAATAGGTGTTTTAGTTAATCTCAAAAGAAAGAGGACAAATAAGCTTGGATTGCTCTTTCGGTGTTCATTCTCCCCCAAGCTGCAAAGCGAAGTGTCATAAGCATAAACAACGCAAAACAGGTTGTTTTGGTTTCCATCTACATTGAAAGAAGAATCTTGGATTTCGCTTATTTCAAAATCATGTTCTTTGGAGTTAATGCTCATTTACCCAGAAATCGCAGTATGTAATGAGAACAAAACGGCATATTTCCGATTCCTTATCCGTAGAAAGAAGACGAATGGTTCGATTGGGATTATTTCAATTCATAAAATCATAGAATCATATAGTTGGAATTAGCGTGGTGTTTTTTGGGTTTGCACCAGAATCACACTACCAAAGCAGAAACGTCTTCTGGATTCCATCTACATAGGAAGAAGATGAAAACGCTCTGATTGGGCTTATTTCAAATAAGTGTTTTTGGAGTTACAATGCACATTCAACCAAAAATCGCAAAGTGTTCTTTGATAACAAACATTTCACTCTGCGATGTTTGGTTGAATGTGCATTCTAACCCAGAAAACACCAATTTGAAATAAGCCCAATGAGAGCGTTATCATCTTCTTTTTACGTAGATTGAACCCAGAACACCTTTTTGCTTTGGTTAGGTGATTCTCATTACATACACTTTGCTATTTCAGGGTAAATGTGCATTAACACCAAAGAAGACGACTTTGAAATCCAAGATTCTTCTTTCTATGTAGATGGAACCGAAAACAACCTGTTTTGCTTTCTTTAGGCTTATTACACTTTGCTTTGTTATTTGTGGGTGAATGAACACCGAAAAAGCAATCCAAGCTTATTCGTCCTATGCTTGATTTGGGCTGATAACAAACATTTCACACTGCAATTTTTGGTTGAATGTGCATCTAACCCAAAAAACACCAATTTGAAATAACCCCAATGAGAGCGTTATCATCTTCTTTTTATTTAGATGGAACCCAAAACACCTTTTTGCTTTGGTTAGGTGATTCTGGTGCACACCCAAAAATCACCACGCAAATTCCAACTCTGATTCTATGATTCTATGAATTGAAATAAGCCCAATCGAAGCTTATTCGTCTTCTCTCTACGCAAATGGAAGCGGAATATGGCGTTTTGTTATTTTGGTCTCATTACATACACTGCGATTTCAGGGTAAATGTGCATTAATACCAAAGAACAAGATTTTGAAATAAGCGAAATCCAAGATTTTTCTTTCTATGTAGATGGAAACCAAAACAACCTGTTTTGCGTTGTTTATGCTTATGACACTTCGCTTTGCAGCTTGTGGGAGAATGAACACTGAAAGAGCAATCCAAGCTTATTTGTCCTCTTTCTATTGAGATTAACTAAAACACCTATGCTTGATTTGGGCTGATAACACACATTTCGCTCAGTGATATTTGGTTGAATGTGCATCTAACCCAAAAAACACCAATTTGAAATAACCCCAATGAGAGCGTTATCATCTTCTTTTTATTTAGATGGAACCCAAAACACCTTTTTGCTTTGGTTAGGTGATTCTGGTGCACACCCAAAAATCACCACGCAAATTCCAACTCTGATTCTATGATTCTATGAATTGAAATAAGCCCAATCGAAGCTTATTCGTCTTCTCTCTACGCAAATGGAAGCGGAATATGGCGTTTTGTTATTTTGGTCTCATTACATACACTGCGATTTCTGGGTAAATGAGCATTAATACCAAAGAACAAGATTTTGAAATAAGCGAAATCCAAGATTTTTCTTTCTATGTAGATGGAAACCAAAACAACCTGTTTTGCGTTGTTTATGCTTATGACACTTCGCTTTGCAGCTTGTGGGAGAATGAACACCGAAAGAGCAATCCAAGCTTATTTGTCCTCTTTCTTTTGAGATTAACTAAAACACCTATGCTTGATTTGGGCTGATAACAAACATTTCGCTCTGTGATTTTTGGTTGAATGTGCATTCTAACCCCAAAAACAGCTATTTGAAATAAGCCCAATCAGAGCGTTTTCATCTTCTTTCTACGTGGATGGAACAAATAACACCTTTTTACGTGGATGAAAAAAAACACCTTTTTGCTTTGTTTGGGGGTGTTTCTGGTGCTCACCCAAAAAGCACCATGTAAATTCCAACTATGATTCTATGATTCTATGGATTGAAGAACACGACTTTGAAATAAGCGAAATCCAACACCCATGCTTTTCACACCCATGCTTTCCGCCAGCACGTTCATGGGGTTCGACTCGGACGAGGAACCGACACTGGAAACGCGTTCCCCGGAGGGGTCACCCTCGGGATCTGCCTCAGAACTCTCGTATTAAACAACGCATAAACAACGCAAAACAGGTTGTTTCGGTTTCTATCTACATAGAATGAAAAATCTTGGATTTCGCTTATTTCAAAATCGTGTTTGTCAGGGGTTCAGGAGCAGAGACGCAGAGAAGGGAGGAAACAGAGAGCGAGGGGGAGGAATCCGAAGGGAGAATGAGTGATGATGACGACCCGAGATCTCCAAGCCTAAGCAGTGAGTCAGAGGACTCCCAAAAGGGAGCCCCAGTGAGCAGAGCAAGGGGGGGATCCGGGGGGACACCCCAGGAGGAAGGGAACAGAGGAGATTCAGAGAGCAGCAGCTGGAAGTCGGGACCCACGCTCATAACTGAGAGCGGCAGCAGCTGGAAGTCGGGACCCACGCTCAAGACTGAGAGCAGCAGGGAGGAAGGTAGCCAGGCATCGGGTTCCGGAGGCTGTCAGCAGGAGGGAGGGCACGAGTCAGGGGTGGTCACGCCCTCCTCAGAGAGCGAGGCAACGGTTAAGAGGAAGGCAGGGAGTTGGGCGCGCGCGCCAAGTTCAAATGCAGAGGAAGCTGGCGCAGCAAGCAGCCCGGAGAGGGAGCCGGGTCCCAAAGCCCGCCGAAAGGAGGAGGAAGGAAGTGGGGGGTCTTCAGCGTCGGAGGAGTCTAGGAGGGAGGAGACTAGGAGGAGCAGTGGGACCCAGAGACGCAGGGAGAGGCGTAGGAGGTGGAGCAAGGCTAGGGTATTAAGCTGGTGCACAGGGGGCGGAGAGTCAGACGAGACTTCGTCGACCTAGAATGGAAGGTGTAGAGCTGCACGCTGCAGTTCGGACATGAAACTTGTAACTCAATAAAGACTCTTATAAAGTGAACGTTGGCTAGCGTGGTCCTGTGTGAGCTGGGACCTGGTGGCAGCTCTGACAGTAAGTCTCGTCTCCCCTACAAAGAAGTTCCAGGCGCCTGAAACACCGCAGCGGGAGAAGGCGCAGCGAGGGGTGAAGAGGGGTGCCTGGACTCAAGCTCACAAAATCGGCAGGCATGACGGCTGAACAGCGAATCGCAAATCTGCAAGAGGCAGTGACACAATTAAACACAGAGATATTAGCATCCCGAAAGAGGGAGGAGGAAGCAGCGCTCGCCTACAGAGATCTCCAAGCCAGGTTTGAAGCGTTTGCCAAGCAGGTACAAACGGGACCCAAGCCGGAGGGAGTTGGGTTGGCAAGGAGATCAGGCGGTCTTGTGCAGCATTTTGATGGGAACCTGCAACAGTACCCCAATTTTCGAGCAGATGTACTGTGTGCACTGCAACTGCTGGCAAAGGACTTTAGAGATGAGGAAGAGAAGGTGGGGTTTATCCTATCCCATTTGCATGGAGATGCTAAAGCTTGGCTGCGCAATTTGTGGAGGGATAAGGATCCAGCGCTTCAAAGTGCGGATGCCTTCATCAAAGCGATGGATGCATGCTTTTTATCTAGCATAGATGTGGATCTTGCGCGACGGGAGATACATGGACTTAAACAAGGCAGGGCCACGGTACGACAGTACCACGCACGCTTTTTCGCACTCGTCAGCGCTTTAGAATGGGACCGAGATTCGCCTCCAGTAAGAGATCTCTTCTGGGAGGGTCTCAGCAACCCAGTTAAGGACGAAATTGCGAGAGGGGAGAGACCCAAGAGCACGCAGGAGGTGGTCCAGAGGGCGCTATCTGCGGGAGTGCGGCTAGAAGAACGCCCATGGGCCAGGGAGGAGGGGCGTAGTGGGCGCCAAGCAGCGAGAAGTTTTTCCTTCGTTCCCAGAGAAGCAGAGCGTGCGCAATCCACGCCTCCGCCAGGAGGGGGAGCAGAACCTATGGAGGTGGGAGGTGCCAGGGCTCAGTCAGCAACCAGAGCCCTAGCACCAGGAGCAGGCAAATCTAAGACTCCTAGAGGGACCCGGAAGTGCTACATCTGCGAAAGTCCGCAACACTTGGCGAAAGAGTGTCCCCAGAGGAGCCTGAAGCACACTGCAGCCGCTGCTAAAGTGGAGACAGCTACACAGCACAAAGAACCTCTGCAGGGAAACGACGATGTCTGGCTGGAGACGGAAGTACTGGGGCCCAGCCAGACGTATCAGTGAAGCAGTCCCCAGAGATCTTGCAACCCACAGACCCCCTCCCGCCCAAACCGGTCGTGCAACTGACCGCATCGCTCCAGCTGCCCAATGGACTCACAATAGACGTCCCGATCACTGTGGACTCTGGGAGTAATGCAGATTTTATGGCGCAGGATTTTGTGAAGCGACACGCTATACAGCTACTGCCTGCCACTCTGCCCCTGCAAGTCGTCACGGTGGATGGGAGAGAGTTACTAGGGGGGCAAGTGGTGCAGCAAACGCCGCCAATGGTGATGCGATTAGGTAACCACAGAGAAGTCATCAGCTTTAATGTCACTCAGTTGTCGGACACTCCCATCGTCTTGGGCATGAGCTGGCTGGACAGGCACAGTCCGACACTGGCGTGGTACCAGAGACAGCTGATCTTCGGTTCTTCTTATTGCGCTGAACACTGCATTATACCCAGAAGGGAGGGGGAAGAGGAAGAATCGCAACTACAGTTGGGGACGCTGCACACAGTTCCCCACAAATACGCGGACTTTTTGGAGGTCTTCTGCGAGAAGGAGGCGGACAAGCTACCCCCTCACCGGCCATATGACTGCAAGATTGACCTCCTGCCAGGGGCGACGCTGCCTAAGGGGAGGCTATACTCCATGTCTGAGGACGAAATGCAGGAACTCAAACAGTTCATTGATCATAATCTGGAGCGTGGCTTCATCAGAGAGTCCAAGGCAGTGGGGGGCAGTCCCGTTTTCTTCGTGAAAAAGAAAGACACGCCCCAAAAAAGACTCGTTGTGGACTACCGCCTCTTGAACCAGATGACCAAGCCGTCTGATTACCCCATGCCCAGGATTGACGACCTCCTCGCGACGGTGCGCAAGGGACGCGTGTTCACCAAGTTGGACCTACGAGGGGCGTACAATCTCATCCGCATACGGGAGGGCGATGAGTGGAAAACGGCCATGTTCACGCCCCTGGGCACCTACGAGTACAGAGTTATGCCCTTTGGATTACAAAATGGCTCTCACTGTTTTCAAGCTTTCATGCATCACGTATTGGCGGGGCTCCTCTACAAGAAGTGCGTCTGCTTCCTGGATGACATCCTGATATTCTCTGAATCGCAGCAAGCTCACGACCAAGACGTGAGGGAGGTGCTGAGGAGGTTGCAACAACATAGACTGTACGCCAAGCTAGAGAAGTGCCAGTTCGACACGACGGAGGTGGATTTCCTGGGATACAAGTTGTCGGACAAGGGACTAGCCATGGACAGCACCAAGGTTCGCGCGGTGTTGGATTGGAAGAGCCCGCGAAACCGGAAGGAGGTACAGCGGTTTGTCGGCTTTGCCAACTTCTATCGCAAATTTATCAAGGGGTTCGCGATGCAGACGGCGGCCATTACGGACACGCTCAGCTCCAAGAAAAAGAAATTCATCTGGACGGAGCAGGCGGAGCAGTCCTTTCAAGCGCTCAAGCGTCTCTTCGCGTCGGAAAAGCAACTGCTGCATATCGACCCCAGTAAACCGTTGAGGGTAGAGACAGATGCGTCAGACAGAGCCGTGGGAGCCGTCCTGCTGCAGCGAGACCCGCAGGGGGTCTGGAGGCCGGGAGCGTTCTACTCCAGGAAGCTCAGCAAGTCGGAGCAGAACTACACCATCTGGGACAGGGAGTTGCTGGCCATTCATGCAGCGTTCAAGGCGTGGAGGCATTTCCTGATCGGCGCCAAGCATACAGTGCAGGTTTGCACGGACCACAAAAATCTGGAGCACTGGCGCACGGCGCAGTTCCTGAACCAGAGGCAGATACGTTGGGCAGAGTTCTTTGCGGACTTCGATTTCCGAATAGAGTACGTCCCAGGAGACACCAACATCATGGCGGATGCACTGTCCCGGAAACCGCAATACCTAGAAGAGGTGACGCCAGCGGCGGCCATGCACATCTTCGCACCAACGGCGTGGGCGTGTGCCTCAGCTACGGTAGACCTGGATGCGGTGCGGCGTGCGTTGCGGGACGACTCATTCGCGCAAGAGAAGATGGCAGAAGTGCACAGAGGCACGGCTAACACAGACGAGTTCCAGGTGCGGGACGGCTTGCTCCTACATAAAGGGGCCGTCTATGTGCCTGGAGACGAACTTCGAGCCAAGGTACTGCAACAGTTGCACGACGCACCCACGGCCGGTCACTTTGGCACAGAAAAAACGGTGGAATTAGTCGCGAGAGACTTCTGGTGGCCCAGGCTGAGAGGGGAGGTCGCGGACTACGTCGCGAGGTGCGACACCTGCCAGAGGGCCAAGCCGGTACACAGACCGCCGGCGGGACTGTTAGAACCGCTGCAAACGCCGTTTGAACCGTGGGAGAGGGTGGCCCTAGACTTTGTCACGGATTTACCCAGCTCGAGGGGCAAGACAGCTGTACTAGTGGTGGTGGACTTGTTCACCAAGATGGCACATTTCATTCCGTGTGCGAAGGTGGCCACGGCGGAACAAACCGCCAAACTGTTCATAGATCACGTGTTCAAAGTGCATGGTCTGCCGCGGTCTATCCTGTCCGACCGCGGGCGCCAGTTCGTCTCGAATTTCTGGCAGAAGCTGATGAGTTTTCTAAATGTCAAGGTCGATCTGGCATCAGCAAGACACCCGCAGACCAACGGGCAAGCAGAGAGGGTCAATGCCATCATGCAGCAGTACCTGAGATGCTATGCCAATCAACAGCCTGCGACGTGGGTGGATTACCTGCCGCTCGCCGAGTTCGCTTACAACAACACGAAGCACGTGTCCACAGGGGTGACGCCGTTCTTCGCCAACAATGGGAGGAATCCCAGAACCTTCCCGGGACTGGAGAGAGTGGGGGAAGGAGAACCACAGACGGCGGACGCGTTCGCGTCAGAGTTGCAGGCGGTCCACGATCAACTCAGACGGCAGCTGGAGCTAGCTAAGCACGCCTACAAGGTGCAAGCTGACAAGCACAGGCGGGTTGGCGAAGAGATCCACGTAGGAGACTGGGTCTGGTTGGCAGCCCACGCAGTGCCGACCAGGTCACTAGCCAAGAAGAAGTTGGGGCACAAGCAAATTGGTCCGTACCAAGTCGAAGCACAGATCAACCCGGTAGCTTTCCGGCTGGCGCTGCCGGAGGGTTCCAGAATGCATCCGGTGTTCCACAGGTCGGTGCTCACTCCCTACAAGGCACCTCACAGATTCCAGGAGCCCGGGACGGCACCGAGTCCGTTCCGGGAGCGGACGGAGACGCGGGGGGTGGCGCAGCAGGACCCCATCAACGAGGTCACGGAGATTTTGGACTCCAGATGGGGGGAAGAGGGAGTCGAATACCTCCTAGCCAGAGAGGGCACCCGGGCCAGCGCCAATAGCTGGGTGCCAGACTACGCTTTGGAGGAACCCCTGCTCAAGGACGAGTTTCATGCCCTTTTCCCACACAGACCCATGCCAGCGAGCTTCTTCGACGACTGGCTGTTCACGCCCACACTTTCTTCCAGCACGTTCCATGGATTCGACTCGGACGGGGAACCCGCACTGAGCACCCGTTCCCCAGAAGGATCACCGGCGGGTTCGGCGTCAGACACCTCGTATTGGTGGGACGATCGACCAGAGGAGCAATGGCGCCGGAAGTGGCTGGAGATGCCAGGTCGAGCGACCGACGCAGAGACTGACACGGACGTGTTCGGGGAGGACCTTGGGTTCGAGCACGGCGGTACAGAGATGGAAGCGGAACAGGTCAACGTCGACGACCGCGAGGAGGAAGAATCGGAGGTCTTCAGTTGGCGGCCAACCACGGGGAGCGAACTGTATCCGGCATTCCCTCCCATGATGATGGAGCACCCAGCACCCACACCTGAAAGCGGGGAGGGGGGAAGGGGGGGCTTCGAGGGGGGGATGGATGTCAGGGGTTCAGGAGCAGAGACGCAGAGAAGGAAGGAAACAGAGAGCGAGGGGGAGGAATCCGAAGGGAGAATGAGTGATGATGACGACCCGAGATCTCCAAGCCTAAGCAGTGAGTCAGAGGACTCCCAAAAGGGAGCCCCAGTGAGCAGAGCAAGGGGGGGATCCGGGGGGACACCCCAGGAGGAAGGGAACAGAGGAGATTCAGAGAGCAGCAGCTGGAAGTCGGGACCCACGCTCATAACTGAGAGCGGCAGCAGCTGGAAGTCGGGACCCACGCTCAAGACTGAGAGCAGCAGGGAAGAAGGTAGCCAGGCATCGGGTTCCGGAGGCTGTCAGCAGGAGGGAGGGCACGAGTCAGGGGTGGTCACGCCCTCCTCAGAGAGCGAGGCAACGGTTAAGAGGAAGGCAGGGAGTTGGGCGCGCGCGCCAAGTTCAAATGCAGAGGAAGCTGGCGCAGCAAGCAGCCCGGAGAGGGAGCCGGGTCCCAAAGCCCGCCGAAAGGAGGAGGAAGGAAGTGGGGGGTCTTCAGCGTCGGAGGAGTCTAGGAGGGAGGAGACTAGGAGGAGCAGTGGGACCCAGAGACGCAGGGAGAGGCGTAGGAGGTGGAGCAAGGCTAGGGTATTAAGCTGGTGCACAGGGGGCGGAGAGTCAGACGAGACTTCGTCGACCTAGAATGGAAGGTGTAGAGCTGCACGCTGCAGTTCGGACATGAAACTTGTAACTCAATAAAGACTCTTATAAAGTGAACGTTGGCTAGCGTGGTCCTGTGTGAGCTATGGACGCGGAAATATGGCGTTTTGATATTTTGGTCTCATTACATACACTTTGCGATTTCTGGGTAAAAGTGCATTAATACCAACGAACACGACTTTGAAATAAGCAAAATCCAAGATTCTTCTTCCTACGTAGATGGAACGCAAAATACCTTATTGCTTTGTTTGGGGGTGATTCTGGTATACACCCAAAAAACACCATGCAAATTCAAATAAGCCCTCTCGAAGCTTATTCGTCGTCTTTCTACGCATGTGGAAGCGGAAATATGGTGTTTCTTTATTTTGGTCGCATTACATTCACTTTGTGATTTTTGGGTAAATGTGCATTAACACCAAAGAACCCTACTTTTTAATAAGCGAAATCCAAGATTCTTCTTTTATGCAGATGTTAGCCAAAAGACCTTTTTGCTTTGGTTGTGTGATTCTGGTGCACACCCAAAAAACACCACGCTAATTCCAACTCTATGATTCTATGATTCTATGAATTGAAATAAGCCCAATCGAAGCTTATTCGTCTTCTTTCTACGCAAATGGAAGCGGAAATATGGTGTTTTGTTATTTTGGTCTCATTACATATTCACGATTTCAGGGTAAATGCGCATTAACACCAAAGAACACGACTTTGAAATCCAAGATTCTTCTTTCTATGTAGATGGAACCGAAAACAACCTGTTTTGCTTTCTTTAGGCTTATTAGACTTTGCTTTGTTATTTGTGGGTGAATGAACACCGAAAAAGCAATCCAAACTTATTCGTCCTCTTTCTATTGAGATTAACTGAAACACCTATGCTTGATTTGGGCTGATACATTTGGGCTGATACATAACAAACATTTCACTCTGCGATTTTTGGTTGAATGTGCATTCTAACCCAGAAAACACCAATTTGAAATAAGCCCAATGAGAGCGTTATCATCTTCTGTTTATGTAGATTGAACCCAGAACACCTTTTTGCTTTGGTTAGGTGATTCTGGTGCACACCCAAAAAACATCACGCTAATTCCAACTCTATGATTCTATGATTCTATGAATTGAAAGAAGCTCAATCGAAGCTTATTCGTCTTCTTTCTACTCATATGGAAGCGGAAATATTTCGTTTTGTTATTTTGGTCGCATTACATACACTGCGATTTCTGGGTAAATGTGCATTAACTCCAAAGAACACGATTCTGAAATAAGCGAAATCCAAGATTTTTCATTCTATGTAGATGGAAACCGAAACCTGTTTTGCGTTGTTTATGCTTATGACACTTCGCTTTGCAGCTTGTGGGAGAATGAACACTGAAAGAGCAATCCAAGCTTATTTGTCCTCTTTCTATTGAGATTAACTAAAACACCTATGCTTGATTTGGGCTGATAACACACATTTCGCTCAGTGATATTTGGTTGAATGTGCATCTAACCCAAAAAACACCAATTTGAAATAACCCCAATGAGAGCGTTATCATCTTCTTTTTATTTAGATGGAACCCAAAACACCTTTTTGCTTTGGTTAGGTGATTCTGGTGCACACCCAAAAATCACCACACAAATTCCAACTATGATTCTATGATTCTATGGATTGAAATAAGCCCAATCGAAGCTTATCTGTCTTCTTTCTACGCATATGGACGCGGAAATATGGCGTTTTGTTATTTTGGTCTCATTACATACACTTTGCGATTTCTGGGTAAATGCGCATTAACACCAAAGAACACGACTTTGAAATCCAAGATTCTTCTTTCTATGTAGATGGAACCGAAAACAACCTGTTTTGCTTTCTTTAGGCTTATTACACTTTGCTTTGTTATTTGTGGGTGAATGAACACCGAAAAAGCAATCCAAACTTATTCGTCCTCTTTCTATTGAGATTAACTGAAACACCTATGCTTGATTTGGGCTGATACATTTGGGCTGATACATAACAAACATTTCACTCTGCGATTTTTGATTGAATGTGCATTCTAACCCAGAAAACACCAATTTGAAATAAGCCCAATGAGAGCGTTATCATCTTCTGTTTATGTAGATTGAACCCAGAACACCTTTTTGCTTTGGTTAGGTGATTCTGGTGCACACCCAAAAAACACCACGCTAATTCCAACTCTATGATTCTATGATTCTATGAATTGAAAGAAGCTCAATCGAAGCTTATTCGTCTTCTTTCTACTCATATGGAAGCGGAAATATTTCATTTTGTTATTTTGGTCTCATTACATACACTGCGATTTCTGGGTAAATGTGCATTAACTCCAAAGAACACGATTTTGAAATAAGCGAAATCCAAGATTTTTCATTCTATGTAGATGGAAACCGAAACAACCTGTTTTGCGTTGTTTATGCGTTGTTTAATACGAGAGTTCTGAGGCAGATCCCGAGGGTGACCCCTCCGGGGAACGCGTTTCCAGTGTCGGTTCCTCGTCCGAGTCGAACCCCATGAACGTGCTGGCGGAAAGCATGGGTGTGAAAAGCATGGGTGTTGGATTTCGCTTATTTCAAAGTCGTGTTCTTCAATCCATAGAATCATAGAATCATAGTTGGAATTTACATGGTGTTTTTTGGGTGAGCACCAGAAACACCCCCAAACAAAGCAAAAAG
>NW_028118717.1:0-54717 GCF_965113315.1 Podarcis vaucheri | reverse complement strand
GCAAATGTCAATTCAGGCTTTCAGTGGGTTGAAGTTTGCTCTGATTGACTGCTAAAATGCAGGTTTTCATGGGGAAAGCTCCACAGCAAAAAAATAAAGGGGTGCTGGGACATGGAGCTTTAAAGTACAGCATGGAAAGAGCAGAGGAAAGGTTGATAAGCCCAGAGGCTCCTGAAACAGCTTACTCTGAACCATTTTGGGGCATTCTTGGTTTGCCCTTCCTAATGTTTTAGCATGCTTAAGACAAGTAAAGTGGTTTACGGGGATCACTTGCCCTTTATGAGAGGGTGGAGAGGCTGAGCTTGAGTTTGAACATTAAACACAGGATTTTAAAATGAATGTAAAATGTGTTTCTGATTTTTTTTTTTATCTACAAGTCATTTGCTCCACTACAGTATGTTTTGTGTGTTTATCTTCTCCCTTTTGAAAACTGATCAAGGAAATTCAAACAACCATTACAATACATAGCATTTTTCACTGCGATCTCACAGTTTCCAAGGGAGACACGACATAGTGCTTTGCTTCTGCCTCTCCTGGGTCTTTTAAAAAGTGAACTGAGCAAAGGGCTGTATTTGGAGTTCAGTCCTCACTGCCATTAGCTGCCTTCATTCCCAGGTCTGTATGCAGTATAATTAACATTACGCTTTATATTTTGCAGACTTTGGAGGTTAGTTAAGTACCATATTAGTTAACTTTGCATATCATGTTTAAAATTGTGAAATACATATTCTCCCCCCCCCCCCGATTTTTAATATGGAAGATGTTTTTACCTTCATTACTACTTTGTACTTGCATATTTTATAATTTTATGCTATACAGCGAAGTCTTTTTGCTTTATTACTACTTTGCATCAAAAATAACCATTATTACTCTTTGTGTTCAAATAAATTACATTGTTTTAATCAGTTAATAAAGATGTACTTGTTTTCAATCAGTTAATAAAGGTGTACTTTTATGTGATTAAATGGAAAGTTTATTCTTAATACAAAAAGGGGGGTGTTATTTCAGATTTTTGTTGAAGGGGGACAAGACTCTCAGCATGTTTTAAAGATTCTTTGTAGGTATATTTAATATTACTTTAGTAAGAATTCTTGCATTACAAAATATTTTTTCCCCCAGCTGATACATATAGATTCTTATACATGTGAGTGTACAAGGAAGAAATTTATGTTTAGTGCCGCACAGGGATGGGAAACCTGCAGCTCTTCCGCTATTGCTGGACTCCAGTTCTTATCTGCTCCAGCCAGCAGGGTCAATGGTCAGAGCTGATGGGAGTTGAAGCTCAGCAGTGCCAGGGTGGGAACCAGCTCCCATCCTTGCTGCAGGACTTGGGAGCTGACCATGGCCCTAGTGGGGACTCCTTCTGCATCTCAGTCAGGGTACTCATTCCTGAGGGTAGCTCATACACTGAAGCCTCTTAACAGTGAGTATGTCCGTTCCATTACAGTGGATTTGATAATGGTTTGCCAAGTTTGTAACATGCCCTGGGTCCTCCGTTATAATGGAGAAAGGCAGCCTAGAAATGGAAGAAGTCACATTGTGTCACTGACACCACAAATGTGGGTGGAATAAGGCCTACTTACTGAGGACAGAGTGCAGCAGGGCTTATTCTAAACTACCCCCCCCCCACTGCAATAGTAGTTCCCCCTCCTCAAACTTTTAGTAAACAAAAGGAAGGGGTGGGCAAATGAAAATTATCAGCAAAATAAAGGAAGAAATAGACTACAAGGCTGAGGAAATCATTGGTGGCAAGGAAAAGATAGGTACATAAAAGAAGAATTCACTGGATGCCAAGATACAGGTTTGGGGCAATTTCTCTTTGGTTCACTCATGTGCACAACTGCACAAAAAATATTTCACACTCTTCCTCTTTTTCTTCTTCTACACAGCACAAAATGTGTTTAGCTGCATGTTACAATAAATCATGCATAAGTTACAGCACACAGATGACTTCATCAAGGCCAGACATGTTCCTGTAGATGTCTAATTAAGGCCCAGCCAACCAGTCATTTCTAGTAAAATGGCTTGAAAACATGTAAACAATATGAATATACAGATAGACTGTTCTGATATGACCATAGCTGTCAACTTTCAGATTTGAAAATAAGGGATCAGCAACCTCAAAAATAAGGGATCAGCAGCCTCACCTGTCCCGGGGACAGTCTACGGGATATCTAACAATCCGGGATAGCAGCAGGAAGCAGCGGGAAATGGCGCTGGAATAAGGGAATTTCCCGCAAAAAAAGGAAAAGTTGACAGCTATGGATAGGACTGACATTTTTTGTTCCACTGAGCATCATAGGAGAGATATGTTAGTGAACATTGGCCTTATTAGTTAACTTTTATGTGCACAGAAATTCACCCCTAAATGCTGAATAAAAACACCCCAGACACTGAATAAAAACAACAGAGGATGTGCAGTGCCTATGTACTCTGTTCTTGATATTACCAGAGAGATCTGTGCAGCTGCATAATTTTTGTGGTTGTATGAAGATTTATAAGAGTGGAGTGGGGGATATAAGTTGTTTATCTCCTTTTTTTGCTATAAACCCATATCTCATCACATATTGCTCTAATTAATTTCTTAATTTACTGACACCCTGAGTAAAAAATTACTTTAAAGTGTCAGTACTATTTGTAAACTGATAGGTTTATGGTACTTATGCAACCAAAAAGTCCCAAGTTCTCAGAAAAGTACTTTTATACAAAGCTAGTAAATGCATATTAATAATGGTGAATGCAACAACAGAAACAACGAAAGGGGGGGGGGTGCACTGTGTCCAACAGAAAATACCTGTATACAAACCTGACACTTAGATTTGCGTGGACAGGCGGAGTCCCCCAAACCCTGGGCGGCCCCTGTGTGGAATAACGACTTAAGACAATGTGCTATGGGATTAAAATTGGCCACAACTTTATTATGTTTCAGATGACGGTAGACCTTGGCTCAGGCATTGGGTGTTTAACCCTCCCAGTCCCCCACCGGGGATCTGGGGAACATCAGGGTTATCCAGAGTGTGTGAGTGGGGGTGGGTGGGCTGGCTCTGAAGAACATATGTTCAAGCAGAGAGAACCCCACCCCCGTTACGCCGCCGTTGCAGGGGAGAGCAATGACGACATCTAGGCGTACAGTCAAAGCCTCCCCTCAAAACAACCCCTTTAACGGGGAACCCTGGGATCACCGCCGCAAAGAGAAGGGGGCCGTGGGTCACCGTTACACGCCTACCCCCATTTAGGGAAGGTAGACTAAAGGATTCCGCCCAAGGCCTGATACCACCAATGCAGGATAATTCCTTTCCAGCCCTTCAACAGCGACCTTGCCGTAGCAGCGCCCACGTACCTGTGGAGAAAAGGTTAACCTGCAAAAGAAGTCTTAACTGAGGGTGGGTAGGGTGGGAGAAGCTCTGGAGCCAGCTGACAGTTCCCAGATAAGATCCTCCCTCTATTGTGTGGGCAGGTGTTCCCTCCCCCTACCTGGCCTGATCACCTTGGCAACGCCTCCCCAGGCGGGATTGGGCAGCTGGCTGAGGTAGGCGGAGAACTCCAGGTATCCCATCTGGGGAAGGCGAAGCCAAGCCTGTTCTAGTGGTGCCACATAGGGCCCAGGGAGCTGTGCACGACCATGCAAAGGGCGCCCCCCATTTAATGTGGGGAGCATTCATTCTGACAACAAGCAGAGACTGAAATGGAACCTATAGGCTTCTTTGTGCTGTTCCAAGAGACTGAGGCTATGTACACATTAGTGGCTTAGACTCATAGAATTATAGAGCTGAAAGGGCTCTTAGGGTCATCTAGCCCAACCCCCTGCAATGCCGGAAGCTCAACTAAAGCATCCATAACAGATGGCCACCCAGCCATAAAAGTTTGCCCTACCACCACTGCATTTCAAGTCACAGTTGCATGTTTCTGTGCACACCAGAGACAGGACAGAGATGTCTTTATCCAATGCGCATCACCTCTTTGGTCTCCCCATGTCTGCAACCCCTCCCCCTCACCACTTCTAATCATGAAGCTGTCATTTGCACATGTGCAATGTTCGTCTCAAATGCGCACACCTCAGCTTAACTGCGAAGTGAATATGGCGTTTTAACTAGGTGGAAGCTGGTTTGAGGGAAAGCAGACCAATCTACAAAAGTGGCTGGGTGGGGTGGGGGGAAGGAGGTGGCCTGTGTGTTTCTCTGTGCTTGTATGAATTGATGTTTGTGGGGTGTGGGGCAGAATGGATGAATAGGCTGGGAGTCGCAGGGAGGAGGGTGGGGCAGGGAGAGGGAGGGAGAACAAGCAGGGTCGGAGGAAGGGGGTGCGGGTGGCCCGGGTGTCACCACCGAGGGGGTGACAAAATGTCGGGAGGCACTCAGCGCAGGGCCTGCAGCGCACCCGAACTACATGTCTCTCCTGGGAGTGACGCAGTGGCTTGGGCGTCCACAGAATCAGCGCTGCCCCAAACGGTCTGCCCGCCACCTCCCCCTCAGCTGTAGGGTGGCTGAATGGGAGGAGGCAGGCAGACTCCTTGGAGGCCCCGCAGGCGACTGTCACCGCCCCCATGGGCGACTGGCCCCACCCTGCGGTCACGAGCGCTGCCCCAGGCGCCCAATCGGCTTGCTCCACTGCTGAGAGCAAGCATGAGGAGGGAAATAGAAATGGATAGCTGCTGACTGCTATGTGAGTCCCCCCACCAGGGGCGAAACTAGGCTTTATTTCACCCAGGTCAAAGACCCAGTTTTGCAGCGCCCCCATGTGCTTTTGTGTGTGCGCGCACACACACACACACACACACACAGGCCACGAGCCTCAATTTTGTCCCTCTGGAGGCTTCGTCTGGGGCAAACAACCTGGCTAGCCCCCCCTGTAGCTACAGCTCTGCCCACCACCACTACTTTGCCCCAAGGGATGCAGCCCTCAACCCACAAAAAGTTGATTACCGGTACTTCTTATTTTAAAAACACACAGGGACGTGACTGGCAATTATGCATTTAGCATCATATCTAGTTTGACACTGAGGAATGCTTTTGGTTGGTAAGGGGACTGGTCAGGGTGGAGATGGCATGTACAGTGGTACCTCGGGTTACATACGCTTCAGGCTACAGACTCCGCTAACCCAGAAATAGTACCTCGGGTTAAGAACTTTGCTTCAGGATGAGAACAGAAATCGTGCTCTGGCAGCGCGGCAACAGCAGGAGGCCCCATTAGCTAAAGTGGTGCTCCAGGTTAAGAACAGTTTCAGGTTAAGAACAGACCTCTGGAATGAATTAAGTACTTAACCCGAGGTACCACTGTACTGACAGCTGGCTCTCTTTCTGTAGCTCCCTTAACATATATGAGTTGCAGCAACTGACCAGTAAAACCAATCTTCCTATTACAATATGGGACACTTATAATTATGATAGTGTTATCCACTGTGCTAAAAAAGTAAGATTTATTTATCTTGCCTAGGATCTCATTATTCATTTGGTCTGAGGCTGTTGCTTCTGCCATGACAATTTTATCTTTCTAAATCTTATTCATGTTTCATTAGCTTCTGCGATCTCTGTTGAAAGACAGTGTACTAAACCACGTGCTGTTTACTTGCCAATTAAGCATGATGCCTGTTCTGGTATAACCAGACAGCCTAGCCTGAATGCGTCTAGAAAATATGAAGAGCAACTAAGGACTTTTGTACAGAGACTAAGGACTGGGGATTCATTGACAGTGTAACTGATAACTGATCCTTAGAAAGAGCACATGGAACCTGGGAAATCCATGCCTAAGGTAGGTGTTATTAAACAGAGGAAGTATTGGTTGCAGAAACAAACAAAATGGAGAAGTGCATTTAAAAAAAAGGATGGGCTTTATTTATATGTGATTGTGTTTATTGTATGGAAATCTTAAATATGTAAACAGAATGCTTCAAGTTGTTCTCTGTACTACTATTGTACATCATGTGTATGTCTTTCAAGCTTTTTGTTTATGTGAGTATCCGCATATAATGTTTAGTGTGTATGTGTGTGTGTGTGTGTGTGTGTGTGTGTGTGTGTGTGTAATGTAGATTGAACAATTCAGCCTTTTCTCCTTGGAAAAGATAACATTCTGTTCTGTAGCTGATTAATTCAAACATAACTTTTATTGACAATGTTTTGGAGAAATGGGCACCCAGGACCAGTTTGCCCCCGTCACACATAGGCGGTGTATATATCTCTAATGCATGCACACCTGAAGTTATCTGAAATCATAAAGTCGTTGAGCAGTTAATATTTTACTTGTGTGTTTCTAACTGCTTGTAGAAACTTACAGAATGTGCTTTATTTACACCTACAAAGCTATTCAGCTGCTTTTTTCCAATGTGCCCAGGATGCTTTTATTGAAGATGGTTCAGTATTAGTTTTTCCATAATAAGATCTTCTTTTCGTTTTATCGGGAGGCATAACAATTGTTTCATTGTTTCCATAAGGATATTGGGCATGATCCAGCCAAACTGAGTACCGACACCTTTTTTTTCTTTAATAAAAGCACTGGTCTTAATGCTATATGATATACTTAGGATAAATATGCATATTTGCAGGCAGATGTGTCCCAGAGAACATGAGTAGAGGAAGCGGAATTACCCCTTAGCTGAAGCATGTTACTTCGGGAATTTCAAAGCCTGGTGCCTTCATTACATATTTATAGGTGCCAAGTGAAAACATCCCTCTTCAACCAGGCCTTTTGAACTGTGTGGGGCCAGAGCGCCAGCTCCTTGGGGCCAAGGCACTGGGGGGGGGGCTGATCTTTTTTTTAAGGAGCTGGGCGCCCTCACTGGTCAGATGACTCTCTCAATCCGGAAAAGGTGAGGGGCGAGGGTATTGCTTTGTTTCTTATTACATTATGTACTTTTGTGTTTTTATATTGTAAACTGCTCTGTGATCCTTGTACGTATATACATTTAATCGATAAATCAATAAGTAGATATATACATTTAATAAATAAATTATTCCGCACTTTCCAGTGCAATCGCCCCCCAATCCCCTTATCCCAAAATTCTACCTTTTCTGGTGTGGGGGGGGGGAGTGTTTTTGTTGTGCAACAGCACCCTATCAGCTTTAATTGTGCAGCCTGAATTTTTTGGTATGTGACTGAAGCCTATCCAGAAATAGCAGATCTGGAATAACCCCTGGTACAATTTTACAAAACTTTCCAGAGGCATCTGGTTAGCCACTGTCAGAAACAAAATGCTGGTGTGCAAACAGGAGAGCTTCCATGCTCTTCTGAAAACATCTTATTTGTGTGGGAGCTGGGAGGATCCTCAGATTCATTACACTGTGACTACATTGTTAGTCATCAGTTAAAGGAAGAGACTCTGTGCATTCCATCTCAAAGGGAGGATGCCTCCGTCCCCTGCTCTTGCCATAGCAGAACTGCTGCATTCCTAAACTGTTGGTAGCTGTTTCTGCAAACTGGTTCCAATAATCATCTCACGCCTTAATGTACTGATACTCAATTATGATTTGTCATTATAGAAAAATTGTCCTGGGGAGTAAGGAATTAAAATGGTTGTTTTAAATGTCAATAGCACAATGCAGAAATAGACCAGGTTGAAATTTCTGCAAAGGGCAAAGTATAGGCGCTTACACAACAATTGCTTAACATTAACATAAACAGCCTGTTGCAAACAATGCAAGTGTGAAATACTTCACAGAGGGATGGGATGTGAGTGGGATATTTTTATTTTTATTGGACTTTCTTCGATAGCTCCTAATAAAAGAGAAAAGCTCATTTTACACAGGAACATCTTTTGTAAGGAGTAAAGTGAGTGCAGCTGCTCAATTTATATATCTAGGCCAGCCAAAACAGGATGTTTATAAACAGAAGCTGAAAAGAATTGGGGAGAAAACTCAAAAAGCTGGAGGCTTACTCCGTCTTATTAGAAGAAGTATGAAATCTAACCCCATAAAGACTAGGTGACTACATTCCTGCCCAAATGTAGCTTTCTGCCCTTCAAATAATTAGGACCACTTCATCGTCTCACTTGATGACAGCCTTTGTCCACAACAGGATTCTCCTTTGCTGTGAAGACTTAGACATCTCTGGCTTCCTGTTTATTAAAAATCCATCTTGATTTGTTTTCCCATAGAAAGTAATGCAAAATGGATTAATCCGCTCCAGACTTTTAAAAACAACCCCTAAAACAGCAATTTAACATGAATTTCACTAACAATACAACTAATCCATAAAATGAAAGCAATAATCAACTGTACTATAAAATAAATAAGTTTTGTAGATGAGAAAAATTAAAATTATTATTTTTTCTTACCTGCATTGATGGTTGTCATTGTTTGGATGGGTGTGTGTGTGTGTGTGTTATCCATTTCCGCAGTCACTCACTCACTCAAACAGTAGCTGAACTGGGTTCCACACAGTCACAAAAAAAATTAACCAAAAAAGCCTCATAAACAAAAACGCAAAAGAAATAGCAAAAACAAAAGTACCAAACTTAATCTGTTCCAGAAGTCCATATGACTTCTCAAATGTTCAAAAACCAAGGCGCAGCTTCTGATAGGTGAAGGCGCCCCAGAAACAGCAGCCGACAGCCACATCGGACGTTCGGCTTCCCAAAAACACTTACTTCCAGGTTTTTCGGCATTTGGGAACCAAGGCGTTTGAGAACTAAGGTACCACTGTAATAGAAACATTTTATTTTATTTTTAAAAGGTTAGATGTTATGTGAGAGGCGCCAGGTTGCCCCCCAAGATTGGGGGGTGTGTGTCAGTGTGTGTTGCACCAGTCTCCCTCAATATTTTTTTTTGGGGGGGGCGTTGGGCCCCTTCAAACAAATATTGAGGAGGCTGAAGACACCTCCACCCCCTAGAATTGGCGTACCTGTAGTACGTCAAGTGTAAGTTACCTCACACTCTCTAGAGCACTTTCCCCATTACAGTGGTACCTCAGGTTAAGTACTTAATTCGTTCCGGAGGTCCGTTCTTAACCTGAAACTGTTCTTAACCTGCTGCTGCGCCGCCGGAGCACAATTTCTGTTCTTCTCCTGAAGCAAAGTTCTTAAATTGAACCACTATTTCTGGGTTAGCGGAGTCTGTAACCTGAAGCGTATGTAACCCGAGGTACCACTGTATACTCCTTATTAATATCTATACAGCACCAATCTCTGAGGTACATTGAGATTCAGATTTGATCCTGTTGCAATAAACAAACAGAACAGCAGGCGGCAACCTACAGGTCACCTGGGCAACCAAGCACAGATGAAGGGAAAGTTCAAGGTATATTACCTTTAACTTACCTTTCCCGCCCCGACCTGGCCACAGTGATCCATGCAACGGTCACCTCCAGGCTTGACTACTGTAATTCGCTCTACGCGGGGCTGCCCTTGAAGCTGTCCCAGAAACTCCAGCGGGTGCAGAATGCTGCAGCGAGGCTCCTCACGGGGTCTCTGCCATGGGAGCATATTCACCCAGTGCTTTTCAAGCTGCACTGGCTCCCGGTGGAGTACAGGGTCAGATTTAAGGTGCTGCTTTTGACCTTTAAAGCCCTTCACGGCCTAGGACCCTCGTACCTACGGGACCGCCTTTCCCGGTATGCCCCACGGAGAGCCTCAAGGTCCATAAATAGCAACACCCTAGTGGTCCCGGGCCCTAAGGAAGTTAGATTGGCTTCAACCAGAGCCAGGGCCTTTTCAGCTGTGGCTCCGGCCTGGTGGAACGCTCTGCCTCATGAGACCAGGGCCCTGCAGGATCTGATTTCTTTCCGCAGGGCCTGTAAGACAGAGTTGTTCTGCCTGGCCTTTGGCTTGGAGCCAGTTTGATTCCCTCCCTCCCTCTCTTTCTTTCTTTTTTCCTTTCCTTCTCCTGCGATGAGGCTACATTTTAATATTTTAATGTTCAATATTTTAATGTTGTATTTTAATTTTGCTTTTAAGTTGTAATCATTCAACTTGTTTGTATTATTGCTTGTAAGCCGCTCTGAGTCCGGCCTAGGCTGGGGAGGGCAGGGTATAAATAAAAATTATTATTATTAAAAAGAGGTAAGAGGGATTTATTGTTTCGCCGCCCTGAGAAGTGTAGCGGCGTGAGGGGAATAAGGGTCTCTCGGCAAGCACTACTGACAGGACCCTTTGGGGGATGCTGTGACTGTTCAATGGGGCAAGATTCTGCTTTAAAGGTAAAGGGGAAGGTGGGGCCTTGGAATTCCCCTCAGTGCTCACAGTCTGCCCCTCAGGAGAGTCTTACGTCTCGAAACATTGACTTCCTCTTCAGCAGCCAACTCATGTATGCATATCAATCTTTATGGAACTGCCTACTTTTCTTACACAGGACTTGGATGTCAGTCCTCTTTCTTTGACCTCCACAATAGACCTTGAACTTTCCCTTCATCTGTGCTTGGTTGCCCAGGTGACCTGTAGGTTGCTGCCTGCTGTTCTGTTTGTTTATTGCAATAGGATCACATCTGAATCTCAACGTACCTCAGAGATTGGTACTGTATAGATATATCGTAAACACGCGCACACACACAGACACACATTTATGAACTGGTCTGCTCTTCATCGAAGAATATTACTCTGCGGTCATCACAAAGGGTTGCTTATATTTCAAGGAGTAGTCACCAATTAATAAATATTTACAACTCTACCTTCTTTTCCACAGGACGATTGCCTTATTCAGTGACCAACACAAGTAGAAAAATAAAATAAAGATGGCGTCTGAGAATGAAATAGCTATTGTGGGTATAGGATGCAACTTTCCTGGAGGTAAGTCTTTGGGTGGGGGAGTGATATAAGAAAGTTATCCATGTTTCTTTCACTCTTTTTATTGTTCTATGGTATAAAGCTTTCTCGTGATTTAAAGTAAAAGTAAACTAAGAATTCAGCACTAGTTATTGAGAGATACCAATACAGTGGTACCTCGGGTTACATACGCTTCAGGTTACATACGCTTCAGGTTACACACTCCGCTAACCCAGAAATAGTGCTTCAGGTTAAGAACTTTGCTTCAGGATAAGAACAGAAATCGTGCTCCGGCAGAGCAGCAGCAGCAGGAGGCCCCATTAGCTAAAGGGGTGCATCAGGTTAAGAACAGTTTCAGGTTAAGAACGGACCTCTGGAACGAATTAATTACTTAACCTGAGGTACCACTGTATTTAAATTCTTGCTAGAAATATGTCCCTGTCATGAACACGGAGAAGTGAATGTCTGTGATATTGTGAAGTCCACTGCAAATTCAGGTTTGTTACATGACAAATCTTGGAATTTTGCATCTCATCAATACTCTTTAAATGTATGATCTAACTTTCACAACAAGCAGAATAGCACATATCAATTTAATTATGTATTTTGCCTTCCTGAACTTGGAATATGCTAACCTAAAGCTTATGCCTTCACAACTAGATGGCTCTCATCTGCGAGATGCCATCCAAACAAATATGGTAACAGCTAAATGCAATTTTCATAGGAACATCATGCAGAAAAATTACAGACAGTATGATGAGATTGTGTGATTTAGGAAAAGGTCCAATTTTCTATGAAATTTGAAATTTTGTAGCACTTGAAATGCAAATTTAATTTGTATCGCATTTTGAAAGTTGGATTTCTCATGTAAGTTCAGATAAACTGAACAACAGGTTTGACACTTTGAAAACGGAAACAGTATATTTTAATACATCTAAAAATGTATATTTAAATCTTCATGCAACAGGTGAAGGAATTGACAGTTTCTGGAAAGTGTTAGTGAATGGCAGAAACTGCACTGCAGAAATACCTCCAGAAAGATTTAACATTAGAGAGTGGTGTGATCCAGGTGACGACAAACCAGGTAAAATACGTACAACTCGTGCTGCTCTTCTTGATGAGTAAGTCATATATTTTGCTAATAAATCCTTCAGACTTTCTAAACTTGCAGATTTCCCCCTTGAAATGACTCGCTGGTGTAATATGTGTTATTATATGAACCTTTCAAAATATCTCTTAAAACTAACGAGCAATCTCAAAGTGCTGCGTTATAATGAATGCATTTCCACACTACGGGAGCTGCTTTGGGTGCAAATCTTATGCTGAAATTGTACACTATATGAACTTCACAAAAAAGGTGATGTCATCATAATACTAATGTCCCTCCACATTCTGCTCATCAGCTACAATTCAGAGTGTGGGTATTAATCTCTTTTCCAACTACATGATCGGAAGGCCTTGAGGGCAGGACCCATGCTGAGGTGGTTTGGTGAGCAGCATGAGCAGAGACACATTTCAAGTCTCTTTGAGTTCTTTTTTTTCTGAAAAAGTGACTAGTTGATAATCACCACAACAATAATAAATTCATTATTATCATTATTATTTCATTATACTTTATACCCATCATGGAATCCAAGTTCCCAGGCGGTCACCAACCCAGGTACATCTGGACCTGCTCAGCTTCAGTAAGGAGATGTCCCTAAGTGCCTTCAGACCAGATGTTGTCTCTATGCTCCTCCAAATGTCCCATAAATGCCAGCCAGTGTGCCCAACAAATGCCTCATTCTTGCTTCAGATCATACCCTGGGACTAAGGCAGCTATAACCCATTTTAGCACTGTTGTCTCCCACATGAGAGTTATCCTTATTCCCAGCGCTCTTTTTCTAGAAAAAGAGGTGGTGGAACTCACTATGAACACCTCCCTTGTCCTCTTATAATGGCAATGGTGCCCACCTGAGAGATGCCAAACTGAGTTCCAGCGAGTTCTGGTGGGGGAGGGGGAGCCCTGATTATACTGCAGTGCAGCTTTTCCTGGTGCAATAGTTTCAAGCCATGGTGTTTCACTGGTATTTCCACCAGCTTCATACAGTGGTACCTTGGTTTAAGAACAGTTTAGTTTATGAACAACTTGGATTTAGAATGCTGCAAACCTGGAAGGTGTTTTGGTTTGTGAACTTTGCCTTGGAAGCAGAACATGTTCCGCTTCCCGTTGAGTGTGTTTCATTTGTAAACTGAGTCCCCGCTGCTATGGGAAAGCACGCCTTGGTTTAAGAACGGACTTCTGGAACAGATTAAGTTCATAAACCAAGGTACCACTGTACTATGAAATGACATGGGCACAGTGTCCTATCTGCTGTGTCCTATCTTGACAATTTCTGTGCTGGAAGCTGTACGCTGGCTCTCTCGGCCAATAAAGCGAGATGAGCGCCGCAACCCCAGAGTCGGTGACGACTGGACCTAATGGTCAGGGGTCCCTTTACCCTTTACCTTACAACATGTAGTATTAGGCTTCAATGAATTTTAAGTATATCTTATCAGAGCATGTTGGATTAAGCAGTATATGAATCACACCATATATCATGTCATACCTCCATTTATTTTTTTTAGATTGAATGCATTCGATAACAAGCTGTTTGGCATCAGCAATGAGGAAGCTGAGCGTATGGATCCTCAGCAAAAGTTACTCATGGAATGTACCTACAGAGCGCTGGAAGATGCAGGAGTCACTCCTGAAAACATTAGTGGTACCAAAACAGGGGTTTTTGTTGGTAAGATAATAGTTATGATGCAGAAGATTTTGTATATTTACATTGCATACCATATATCTGCTTTAGAGGGGGCCACACGACGATTGGTAACACCACATCTATATGGACATTTACACCTGGTAATTCCAAATAAAATGATGTTGGAAGACGCTGGATAATTGCTTTGTCAGAATTGACAATATTGGATAATATTGTTAGGCCTTTAAAATATGTCTTTCCAAGTGAGTTCCTAAATTCCCCTCTTCCCCAGCATAGGAAAAGGCCACAAGTTTGGTAATTTAAAAATTGGTTTACTTACAAACTCATCAAATGCCAGCTTCATGTGCTTTTCCATACGTTCATCAGAAAACATTGCACAGGCAGGAAAACTTAGCTTAGTTACAAAGTGGTAAAAGTTCCTAGATTTATTGGAATATGAACACAAGGGTGGCTGGTGAGAGCCATGTGGCTGAGCTGAAACAAGCAGCTCAAACCTCCTCACACACTGAGTTTCTCAAGTAGATGGGACCGTAAGCCTGATTACCTATCTCATCCCAAGGTCGGGGGAAGTGACATAGCTAAGCTTGGCAGGAGAGCTCACTCTGTGTTTTTAACCCCTTCAGGCATTAATAAAACTTAAGCATGTTGGTTGTGTGCGAGGCTGGTTATCAGATTTACTGTGAAGGGAAACTGAGATGGGGAAACACATGCTGCTTAAGTGCCTTAGAAGAAACACAGAATAAAAGTGAAATAATAAATAATTGTAGGATAGGAGGTGAAGAATAAAAACCAGTACTAGATGTAGATTTGAGTGTAAATTGACCTTAAAAACAAATGTTCTGTATTTACAGGCCTGATGAATCGAGACTATGAATCTATAACCAGCAGGGCAGTTGCTGAAATAAATCATTATGATGCCACAGGGGCAGCAATGAGTACAGCTGCTCATCGGATTTCATACAGTTTTAATTTGACTGGACCATCAATTGCCATTGATACAGCTTGTTCATCTTTTCTCTCTGCTTTGGACCTTGGTTACAAAGCCATTAAACAAGGTATTCTTGGTTACTAGGTTTCTTATGCATACCATTAACCGTGATTCCCAAACTTCCCCCACCCCCCCATAGACCACTTGAAAATTGCTGAGGGTCTTAGTGGATCACTAAATGATTTTTCTGTGTATTATATCAACTGTAATGCACTGTGCTAAGTGGTGCATGGAACCTCGGTTGTCAAACACTTCGGAAGTTGAACGTTGCGGATTTCAAACGCTGACAACCCGGAAGTGAATGCTTCCATTTTTGAACGTGCCTCGGAAGTCGAATGGCTTCTGAGGTGCATTTCTCCATTTTTCCAGTGGATTTTGCCGACCGGTAATTGCGCCTCAGTTGTCGAACGTTTTGGAAGTCAAATGGTCTTCCAGAACGGATTACGTTCGACAACCAACGTTCCACTGCTTATGCCCTGCCTGATCCAGGAGAGGCTAGTTTAAAACATGGAGATGAGAGACAAAGATATGCCCAACAAAGGATTCTGCAAGAGAAATCACCATGATGACACAGATGGTATCAACACCTCGTGGCTACGTGAATGAAATATTTGTTTTCCCCCTTTCATGATTTCAGTCTCGTTTTGTTTTTCTGTACCTTTGATATAGGAGACTGCGAATCTGCTATCTGCGGAGGAGTAAATTGCATCATAGAGCCTTGGAAGTTTGTATCTCTGAGTAAAGCAAACCTTTTATCACCTGACGGAATTAGTAAACCCTTCTCTAAACATGCAGGTGGCTATGGAAGAGGAGAAGGATGTGGCGTTCTTTTATTAAAGCCACTGGTAAAGGTAGGGTGTTTATACTGAACTCTCAATTTCCCAAATGTCCCAGGGATGTTCATTGGGTCTAGTGTGCTTTGGAAAGGAGAACACCAGAAACTTGCTGTCTTTGTAATATTTGCTTTTTAAAAAAATATGCCCAAGCAGAACCTAAGTGGAGGCAAACAGGCATTCCTTCAAGGTAGCACTGATGCTACTCTATCTCAAATCTCCAGAAACAGTTCCAGAAAGATTCTCTGCCTATGTCACTAAGCCTTCAAAATGGCTATCTACCTTTGGCTGCTGTTTCTTGGCATGATCCCCTGAACTAGAGGTTTTAACCTCTGAATTCTGATTGGTATCTAAATTAGAAGATATTGGAGAGATTCCCAATTATCATGAGACTCTCTTCTAAACAGATACTATTTATTTATTATATTTATATCCTGTCTTTCTTCAAAGGAACTCAAGGTGGCATACATACATTGTGCTCTACCCTGTTATCCAATGACTGAAAGATGGTCATTGATCTAAAGCCACACGATAAGATTAATGACTGAAAGCAGATTTGAAACTTGATCTTCCCAGTACTAGTCTGACATTCTGATTACACCAGACTGACTCCTTAATTTACTCACTAATGAAGTATTCCAAACTATTAACCAGAAAACAGTCCAACAAGAAATAGTTAGCCACTAAAAAATGCGTAACTGCCACATAATAATTACAAATTTCCCCAATATCCCTCGAAATAAATGGCTGGAATAACTTGCTGCTCTTGTACTGTAAGTAATGCTTAAGAGAGCAAGAATGGTGCAGAAAAAAAGTAATACCATGGCGCAGAAAAAAAGTGAATTCAGCATAAAGTTGTATATCCTACTGGCCTGCAGTAGGTAGTTTAGGATCATGGACTTTGGTAATTATATCACCAAAGCAACGTCACGGGAAGTTACAGATGAGGAGAAGATTCAGTGTTACTGAAAGGTCCAAACACTGCTCTCAAACAAAATCGATCAGTGCTGTCGCTGTTAAAACAAATCTAAATATAATCATGCTGCAACAGTTACTTAATGTTTGATAACATTGTGTATTCCTCGAATCTTTTGTCCACAAATAGGCACAGGAAGAATTCAACAAAATATGGGGCATCATCAGCATCACGGCAATCAACCAGAATGGAAGTTCTGTTGCTCCAGGCATGCGATCATCTCAAGCAGCACAAGAGAAGTTGTTACTTAACATTTATCCAACATATATTGATCCTTCAGCTGTTCAGTACATTGAAACAAATGGTCTAGGAATCCCTATTGAAGATGCCACTGAAGCAGAGAGCTTAGGCAATGTCATTGGCAGAAAAAGGCCTCCCGATTTGCCCCCTCTCAAGATTGGCTCCGTTAAAGGGAACATTGGGCACACAGAGTCGGCTGCTGGGGCAGCAGGCTTAATCAAAGTTCTTCTCATGATGCACCATGGGAAGATAGTCCCATCCTTGCACTTCTCAGAGAGCACCAGCAGCATAAATACAGGGAAACTGAATCTCTCCATCCCAACAACAGTGGAGAAGTGGGAGGAGTTCAAGGATTTTGGCAGAGTTGCTGGGATCAGTTGTTTTGGACTTGGTGGGACCAATGCCCATGTGGTTGTCAAACAATTTAAACAGGCCCAGGTTACCCTTCCAGCCAAAAGGCCCGTCGAATTATTTGTCATTTCGGCAGCTTTAAGAAGTTCTCTCAAAAGGGCGATAGAAGACACAGCTAGGTACCTTAATACCAGTGAATCAGCGACACTCCCAAATGTGGCCTACACATCTGCTTGTAGAAGAAGTCACATAAACCACAAATACAGAAAAGCGTTTGTGGCATCCTCTCTCCAGCACTTACAGCAACAGCTTAATTCAACTGAAATGGAAACTGTTTCAGGGAAAAAGCCTGCAGAATTGATCTTTGTGTTCTCCGGTAATGGTCTGAATTTCAAAGGGATATGTAGAATCCTGCTGAAATCTGAGCCCGTCTTCAGAGACAAATGTATTGAAATCAAGCAATTATTTCAGCAGCTTTCACCCACTGGAATTTTGAATTTAACAGAAAGTGAGCACAATGATTTGCCCAGGCCTGAAGTTGCCCAGCCCTTACTCTTTACTCTGCAGGTGGCCTTGGTTACACTCCTGCAACACTGGGGCGTTAAGCCAATTGGTGCTGTTGGCTATTCAGTTGGCGAAGTAGCTGCTGCCCATTGTGCTGGCTTGATTTCCCTGGAAGATGCTGTCAAAGTCATCTACCACAGGAGCAGGCTGCAGGCTAAAGTCACTGGAGGCAGAATGCTGGTGGTTGGCAACATTCCCGTTGCAGAAGTGTCAGCAGCCCTTGGAGCATATTCCGGGGAAGTCTGCATTGCAGCATTTAACAGTCCTTTGTCCTGCACCCTATCAGGAGATGAAGTGTCTATCCACTCCATTCAGAAAGATCTGGCTGAGCACTTCAGTAAAAGAAACATATTTCTTCATACTTTAGATGGGCCAGCTGCATATCACAGCCACATGATAGAACCGGTACTAACAGAACTCTCAGAAAGCTTATCAGAATTAAAGAAAAGGAAGCCAGAGATTGAGCTTATTTCTACAGCAACAGGGAAGGCCTTTTCAGATGGTGATTTTGTTACAGGCACCTACTGGGCCAGACAGGTTCGGGATCCTGTTTCTTTTGCCGGGGCCATAATAACATCAGTAAGAGGCAAGGACAACATTGCATTTGTGGAAATAGGTCCTCAAAGAGCTTTGCAGAGATACATCATTGAGACATTAGGGACGCAAACCAGAGTTTTTCATTCTTTGCAAACGGATAGGGAATATGTGACTCTTCTTAATCTAGTGAAAGATCTTTTTGAATTGGGATTGAATGTGAATTGGCAGCATTTTTATGAAGGTTATCAAAGTGTACCATCAGCTTATCCCAGGTATCACTTTGATCATCAGAAACTCATGCTGCATCAGAAAGCAAACAGCAGAGGTGTAAGCTCAAACCATTCTTTAATTTGCAGTACAAATAAGGATAACTCAGAATTCATTTGTTCTATTTCTGAGGCTCTGAAACCACATTTATATGAGCACAAGAACTACTGTGCTGCATTAATTCCTGTAGTTGTTTTGGTGGAACTTGCTCTGGCAGCCGTGATGATGAGCTCAAGGCCAAAAGTACCCTTAAGTTATTGTCAAATGAATATATTTTTCCCTGCACCATGTGTTTTAAATGAAAATCTCCATGCTTTGAAGATAAAGGTTGAGCCACAACAAACAGTGTCAAAATTCAGAATACAATCAGGTTCAGCTAATACAGTTTATGCTTCGGGACAAGTCAGAAAGAACCCTGAAACATCAATTGAAGAAAAGATTATTTCCTTAAAAGACATTTTTCAGAGGTGTAGATCTGTTGTTAGCGAAGATGAGGTTTATGAAATATTGGCTCAGTCTGGATCCAACTATGATGCTACTTTCAGGCAGCTAAGTAATGTATTTTATTGTGAAGACTTGAAAGAAGCTGTGACAACTGTTACAGTGAAGAGACAAACAGTAGAAGAAATGTATGAGTATTATATCCATCCAGTCCTTTTAGATTGTTTTCTGCAAATGGTAGGTATTCTGGCTGCAGTTACTTCCAATAACAAAGTAGTTTTACCTTCTGGTATAAGTAGTCTTGCAGTTGCTCGCTCATTGGAAGAGGAAATGATTATATATTTAAAAACAACCAAGTCCACTGACAATTTCTTAGAGTTTTGTGGATGCTTCACAGACAAACAAGGCTCCGTTCTGGTAGAACTGAGATGTGTTCAAATTAATTTGGTGCAGGAAATTCCCAGGAAACAAAATGAATTGTTGTTTGAAAATCAGTGGAAGGAAATAACTTCTGATCAAGCAATGCATAATCTGCCCAAAGCACCTCGAGTTGTGGTGTTTGCTGACAAATTTGGAATATCGCAGCAGCTCAAGAATTACTTACATAGCGAGTCTAGATTTGTTGCGTATCAGGAATGGGAGAAATTGTTGGCAGCTAAGAGAACAGATACCTATGCACAAAGTAAGATTAATATGGAACTGCAGGGTTATGATGATGTTCTGTTTATGTGGGGCATCCAAAAACTGAATGAAAATTTGCCAGAGAAAGTGGTGAAACATTCAGTAAGATGCTGTGAGGCATTTCGCCAAGTTGTTATTGCATTAAAGGAGAAGAAGTCCCATTGCTCCATTACAGTAATCACTTACAGGACATCAGAAAGGAAAGTAGACCATATAAACACTGGCTTTGGTTTGTACGGCATGGCTCGAACATGTATGGTTGAAGTCCCGGAAATAACGTTTCAGATTATTGACATCAGCTCTACAAATGCAATAGATATCTCGGCCTTAGCTGATGTTTTAGTAAAATATAAAGCACAGGATTATCCAGAAGTCTGGATTGATGAGGGACGAATTTATAGTTCTGAAATTAGGCGCACACAGATTGAACCCACAGCCTTCAATACACCTTCCCACCCACTTCAGAACTCAGACTTCTGCATCTTGTATACAGGAGATCCATACTGTATGAATGATCTGTCAGTTAAAGTTGCCAACTCACGTACTCAACTTGGCAACCACAGTGTTGAAGTTCAACTTGAAAAAATAAGCATCCACTCAGAAGACTATTTCCCTGTTAGCATGTCCAGCTGCAAGTTTGGGAAAACGTTGTATTGGAATTCAGATACTATAGATAAACACAAGCTATTAGCTCTAGACTTTACTGGCACTGTAACAGCAACAGGTAGTGAGGTGAAAAAGGTAAAAGTGGGAGATCATATTGCTTCATGTTATCCGGTTTCTGCAGCGTCAAGAATTAATATTCCAGAAACAGTTTGTTTCAGTACTCAAAAATTTCCATGTTTCAGAAATATACCATGTACTTCATTCTTCTGGGTAGCAAGGGAGATTTTTCATCAAACGCTGCCAGTGCCAAAACATAATGAAATATTAGGTATTGTTTGCACTGAGCCTGAGTCAGTTTTGGGCAAAGTGCTTACTTTTTCAGCTCAGGAATTAGGTTGGAAAATAATAGTTACAAACCATACAACTGGTCTATGGCAACGTGTTAATCAGTGCAATGCCCTTATTTTTCTACCTCCACTAAATGGACTATTTAAAGAGGGCCTAAGCTGTCTTTTCCATCTCCGAGATGTTGTACTGGTTTATGGCAATGAACAACCAGAATGTTTGAGGTATCTGGCTGGGAGTGATCATGAAAATATCCATATTCACACTGTCAGTCTTATCCGCATTTTCCAGAAAGCATATCTGATACGATCTCAGAAGGAGATGTATTGTTGGCTGAAGTCAATGAATATGAAACAATTAAAAGATATCGCATATTTCATTTTTCAGCAAGCAGGAAAGCATCTGAGGCCTGATGTTGCATCCTATTTCAACTGCAAGAATTTCCCAGTTGCAGTACTAAAAAGTGATGAGGAAGACAGCAAGATATCAGATATACCCGAGACTGAAACAGACAGGAGAATGTTTAAGCAGAATGCAGTTTATATAGTCGCAGATGAATTCACTAGGCTTGGCTTAGAAACTGTAAAATTTGTAGCTCAGAATGGAGGCAGGTGCATTGTGCTACTTTCACAGAGGAATCCAAGCACAGAGGAGCAAAAAGAAATAAATGCTCTCCAGGATCACTGTGAAGGGAGCAGAATAGTCAACTTGCAGTCTAACATTGTTTGCAGTTCAGAGGTTGAGAAAGCTATCAAGTTGATCAGTAAATTTTTCCCAAACTCTCCTGTTAAAGGTGTATTCCACAGTGCTATGGCTTTGCATGATGGGCTTCTTGAAACCCTCAACATGTCTAACTTTGAGGAAGTTTTAAATCCAAAGGTAGCAGGGGTAATCAATCTTCATCGTGCCATGCAAGGCAGGGAGCTTGACCACTTTGTATGTTATTCTTCTATTTCATCGTTTCTTGGAAACGCAACACAGTCAAACTATGCAGCTGCCAATTCCTTCCTGGATCTCTTCTGTCATTACAGGAGAAACAGTGGCCTTCCAGCGCAGTCCATTAACTGGGGTGCTTTAAATCTCGGAGCCTTGCAAGATCAACAACACTATCAAAATTATAGGTTACAAACGAAAGGAATAGAGGATCTGCAAGTGAATGAGGTTCATGAATATCTAAAACGAAGCTTAATTCTGGATAAACCTCAGCAAGCTGTGTTAAAATTGAATTTTCAAACTTTAGCTGATCATGTTTTATCTCAAAATTTGTCGCTGAAGAGTCGCTTTTATGAACTTGTTTCTGAAGAGGCCGGTGGTAATCCTGAGCTTGCTGGTGAAGCTGGATTCAAAAACCACTCTCTAAATGAGCCTGTAGATTATGCAATTGCACTTTTGAAAAGCCTGGCTAAAACTATCCCTGTTGATCTTTCAATGCATACGCCACTTTCATCATTGGGTGTAGACTCTACATTAGCCTTTACTCTACAGAATCGTATCTTTACGGAAAAGAGAGTGGAAATACCTCTCATGAAACTACTTGATCCTCAGTCCACTGTGTCAACTTTAATCTTATACTTGAAAGAAAATTCTGACACAACCGATTCTCATGGAGCTGAAGGTACTGATGTTGGAAGCTGGTTGTAGAAATGCATTTCCAGGCATTATACTAAATTAATTATCAGTAATGGCTTAGTGTTCAAGGTTTGTTTTTTGCAGTTCAAAACCTCAAAACCCCTTGATCGCCACGGTACTACTAGTCCCCAAAATGGAAACCTCTCTCTATACAGGACACGTTCTGGCCATGCCTATCACCACAGTCTGACGGGTAAGACGTAGGCACAGTAGGTGGCTTGTGGTAGAAGATATAAATGCATATGACAAATGGAGCAAGTCCAATGTCTTTTCAGTTCGGTGCACAATACAGAATTTCTGCTAAGCTACAAATTTCTGATTGTGCAAAACAGATGTATCTGTATGTAACACCACAGGCCAACACAGACCTACCTGGCATGAAGCTCAGTTGAAAAAAATGGTGTTTATTTCTAAGTAGGCATGTAGAGTGTTGCTCTGGAGGCGTGCCTATGATTACAGCCTTCAATTATTTAAGTACAATTGATTTTTATTTTTTTACTGTTATTTGCTAGGTGGAATATGAATTATATGGGAAATGTATTGATTGTAACTTTAGTACAGATAATTAATTTGAATGAAGATTTATAATGGGGTCTTTATGCAAAACATATCCTAATTTGTATTAATAAACTCTTGTGTGGTTCTAATATTTGCATTGGCCTAGGAACAGGAACAGCAATGCTTGTGGATGTGTGGAAATCAAAAATAACTTCAGGGCACATGTTGTAAGATACTTGTAAGATAAGAGAGGGAGGTCCAGCAGCAGCTGTTTTAACCAGCTGTCATTGAAAATCAAGCCTCCACATCATGTCAATTGACTGAATTCAAATTCAAACCACAGAAAAATTGTGTGTGTACACAAGACAGGAATTCAGAAGAGGCCAAGAAGATACCATAACGGCAACAAAATGGGACAAGGACCATTTTCAAAGATGCTACAAAGGTTAGAATCAGATTTTTAGATGATGAGACAGAAGGTAGACACAATATGCTTGGAGAACACAACCAAACTCTCCCTCCTCCGTCCCAGCCGCAACATTCAAAAACACCCTCCCAACTCACGCATGAAAACAAAGTTGACCACAGCCAAAACAAGCAACCACACCCTAGGCAAACCCCAACTTCTCTCACCACCAAAGGAACACAAGCAGATAGAACCTGCGCAAACGATGCTGACACAAAACCCCACACATACATTAAGTAAAATAGAAACATCCCCACCCCACCCACCATGGCCCCCTCCACCTCTTCCCCCCTTTTCTTCCTAATGTAACACTAATGTCTCAACAAATGAAACTGACCTGTAGAAAAGGTAACTCGAAAAAAGAGACATTGCACATATTTTTGTAAACCAAGAAATCTTTAAAAAAATACATTAAAAAAAGAAAAGAAAATATAACACAAGCAAAACTTGATATATTGTACATTTTGGGTGCTAATATCATAGCGTCACAGAGAACATAAGAGATTCTACCTACAGATCTGGGATAAGGAGGGGTACCCACTTCAATGGGTGGTATTTCCAGGCAGGTTTGAAACGTGGCTCAACTGAAAGGGGTTTTGAGGCGCTGTCAATCAGTGGAATGGTGGTGCCTGAAATATCCTAAGCAAAATGCTGCGTGCAGGGCTTTGCAACACCTGACAATCAGCTAATCATTGGGTCTTACGAAGCCTTATGAAAAGTGCTCTGTAAGACCCATGTGGGCAAAAGGGCCACCTGATGTAATCGTGATGTCAGTGGTCCTGCTCACTTTCCAAAGTTGGCCCGCAAGTGGTGGGAGAGAGAACACTGAGGAACAATAATAATAATAATAAATTTTATTTATTATCTGAGGCAAAACTGGGCTCATAGAGGCTAACATCAAATATATGACATATTACCATAAAATCAAGCAATCAATTAAAATACATCCTACATCCTAAAATCAAGTCAGAATCAAAGTAAAGCCCAATCAGATGGCAGCCTGCAAGGTAGGGATGGGGACCTTAAATGCTCACCAGGAAGAGCCCACTCCTGCACTCTAGGTAATTAGTTCCATTATCTGCTCTCATTGTAATATTGTCATGTTTACATTAGGCGGTTTCATAATACAGTATTTGTATCTTAGAGAGGAACTCCTCCAGCACTGGAGCTCTGGGCACTGACTGGAAGCTGTCTATTTGGCATTTTACTACAAAAGCCGAAGAAAGTTAAGAACACAGGAATAAAAATGAGACCGTGAACAGCCCCAAACAAGATCACCAGAAACATTATCTTAAAAAAGGTTCTGAAGATGTAAGAGGATGCCATGGAGAGTACAATAACTCCCAAGATAGTGGAAATAGCTCCCTGTGTAACAGGGTAGCCAAGGATGTACAAAGCATCCACAGCCTTGTCATTCACTTTGTGTTTCTCACTGGCAACAAAATTATAAGAAATATGGGCTGAGAAGTCTACTGAAAACCCTATGCAAATTACAAGGTTGATCATGGATATGGAATCAAGATTCACACTCCAGAAGGACATGAAACCAGCTACACCGACAATAACAGAGGCAATAGCAAAGGTTACCCACAAAGAACAAAGAGGATTGGGAATGAGTAGTAAGGAAATGAGTAGCATGGCTCCAGCAGCAATCACAATAGCTTGAACCGTGTCCTGAGCGATCACAAGATATTGATCAAAGTAAATAAAAGCTGGATGATAAACCATTAACGGTACCTTGCAGTCCTTAGCAAGACCTCTCAGCTCATTTAAAAGACTCCTCTCATCCACTGCAGTAGTAACATTGACTGTCTGTATGAAAAAACGTGATGCTATTATTTCTGTAGCAATAACATAAACATCCCACTTGAAGTCTGGATTAATTCTAAAGAGGATGGATAAATTGTCAATGAAAAGCCTACGGTCATCTATATTGAAAGACATAAGTTTAGCGACATCTTGGTAAGTTCTCAACCAGGACACTGATAAATTCTTGTTGACGTAGGATGAGCTTTCTAGTGCGTTCATACAGTTTTCAACATCTGCACGGACAGATGAATCCCAATAAGCTTTGCTTTCAGTAACAACCACCATAACCCTTGGGCCGTATTCTGAAAAATATTCCTCTTCCCATTCATAATACTGGATGACATAAGAATTATCACTAGCTAGATTTCGAAGATCTATACCTTCTTGGACTTGAGTGCAGCCAAAAATACTACTACCCAAGTACATGAGATAAAGGACTACCACAAGCACCTTGGTCCAGCTGTGCATAAGGAAGGGACCGTAATACTGTCTAAAGAATCCATTCATGGGGTGTTCAGTCTCTGCTCCAGTGGACTCATCAAAAGACCCTCCTACACAGCACATGTTATATGTGCAGCCCTGAGAGTCCTGAGGCTCATTGTTCACTTTCATGAATGTGAGCCAGTGTCTGTTGCTTTCTTCTCGTCTCCCATTTAAAGCAAGAACTGCCCCCAAGAATGTCAGGTTGTATAAGTAGCAGAACACAAAGGCTGTTCCTGTATAGATGCAAAATGCCTGAACGGACTGGAATGGAGTTGCAATTCCAATGTAAAAGGCTAACACGTCTGTGAGGGTTGTGATGGTAATGGATACAGCTGCTTTTCCATAGGTGTCAGCCATTCGCTCTCTGACACTGTCCTTCACTTTAGTCTGCTGCCAGCAAGACACCAGGATGAACATGTCATCAACACCAACCCCTGAAGAATGGCAAATATATAACATATTAGTTCCTATATGTCATGCGAGAAGAGAAATACAGTGATATCTTGAAACTCGAATGACTTGGCTCCCGGAAAAAAAAGGTTCCTTAACGTCGCAAACCCGTAGATATGTAAGAGAATTTTCACCCATCATGATTCTTAAATATATTAATGAAAAGCCCAATGGAGAAGTCAGGAGGAATGTGTACATTTGCTCACTTACCAAGGATAAGAAATGGTGAATTTGCAACTGTGACAACAAACGGCACCCCACAAAAGAGCAGCAATCCAAAGCTGCTGACGACAGATAAGCCTGCTGACAGCACCCCAAAAGCTGCAACCCACACTTTTGTCCGTACACAGTCCAGCCTGGAAAACAGATTAAGAAGATTCTAATTCGATTCAGAGTATCACGGTCCATGTACTAATCCCCCCTCCCACTGAACCAAGCTAAACCCGTTAGCACCACATGGATCGGCTATGCATGCACTGAAGCTGTGTGAAGCTTTGTTTTGAAGCCCTAGTTGCACAAAATATCTCAAAAAAGGATGCAAGCTTCCAAACTCCCCAGAATGCTTCATCAGCTAGACAGTAAACAAACTAAGGAGGGGGGAGAACAAAGTTGGCTGTTGGTAAGGCCATTGAGTCTGCATTCTTAAGATGGAATGTGGGAAAGATGGCCGACATTCAGATGAAGCTTGGTAGATCTACTACCTCCTCCTAATACATAATAATAATAATAATAATAATAATAATTATTATTATTATTATTATTATTATTATTATTTATTATTTCTACCCCGCCCATCTGGCTGGGTTTCCCCAGCCACTCTGGGCGGCTTCCAACAGAAGGTTAAACATACATTAAAACATCAATCATTAAAAACTTCCCTAAACAGGGCTGATTTCAGATGGCTTCTAAATGTCATATAGTTGTTTATTTCTTTGACATCTGATGGGAGGGCGTTCCACAGGGTGGGTGCTACTACCGAGAAGGCCCTCTGCCTGGTTCCCTGTAACTTCGCTTCTCACTGTGAGGATACCGCCAGAAGGCCCTCAGCGTTGGATCTCAGTGTCCGGACAGAGCAATGGGGGTGGAGACGCTCCTTCAGGTATCCAGGACCAAGGCTGTTTAGGGCTTTAAAGATCAGCACCAACACTTTGAATTGTGCTCAGAAATGTACTGGGGGCCAATGTAGGTCTTTCAAGACCAGTGTTATGTGGTGGCCACTCCCAGTCACCGGTCTAGCTGCCACATTCTGGATTAGTTGGGAGTTTCTGGGTCACCTTCAAAGGTAGCCCCACACAGAACGCGTTGCAGTAGTCCAAGCGGGAGATAACTAGAGCATGCACCACTTTGGCGAGACAGTCTGCGGGCAGGTAGGGTCTCAGCCTGTGTACCAGATGGAGCTGGTAGACAGCTGTCCTGGACTCAGAATTGACCTGCACCTCCATGCACAGCTGTGAGTCCAAAATGACTCCCAGGCTGTGCACCTGCTCCTTCAGGGGCACAGTTGCCCCATTCAGAACCAGGGAGTCCCCCATACACTCTCACAAAATGAAAAGATAAAAATTACTTCCCTTTTCTCAGCAATTACCTTGAGCATGAGATAATTGAGAAGGTTATTGTTAAGGTATACGTGATGGAAAACAAAGGGACCACTTCCTTAGTATTTTTTTCAAACTCTTCTTGTCTGGACAATGAAGTAAAATAAGCCACCTGCCATAGGGAGCGGGGGGGGGGGGAGAGAAGGTCACATGTTAAATATTTTCTCTCTCTTAATATATAAATCTATTTTTTTTAATAATATTTATTATTTTTCCAAAAACACTGGAAAAAAGAAAAAGAAAAACAATACAACACATCAAATTAACAAAACAAGACAAAGACAATAAAATAAATCAAACAATTTCATTATCCCATCTTTCATTCACTTATTTCCACGACCTCCTCACACCTCCCTTTTTGTATTCCACTTCTGTTAATTATTTCAGCAATTCCTTTCCATCTTCCTCTGTTTTCTATCCTATAATTATCTTAACTCATTCTAACCTTATTTTTTCCTTTAATACTCTATTAACCTATCTGTACTTAATTCCTTATAATATTTCTACTAAAGCCATATAACTTCATTTCAACATTTTTCTAACATTCATTAATTTCACAATATTTCTGTAGATAGTCTTTAAACTTTTTCCAATCTTCTTCCACCAACTCCTCTCCCTGGTCTCGGATTCTGCCAGTCATTTCCGCCAGTTCCATGTAGTCCATCAACTTCATCTGCCATTCTTCCCGGGTGGGCAAATCTTGTGTCTTCCAATACTTCGCGATGAGTATTCTTGCTGCTGTTGTTGCATACATAAAAAAAGTTCTATCCTTCTCTGGCACTAATTGGCCGACCATGCCCAGGAGAAAGGCCTCTGGTTTCTTCAAGAAGGTATATTTAAATACCTTTTTCATTTCATTATAAATCATCTCCCAGAATGTCTTAATCCTTGGGCACGTCCACCAAAGGTGAAAGAATGTGCCTTCAGTCTCATTACATTTCCAACATTTATTTTCAGGCAAATGGTAAATTTTTGCAAGCTTGATTGGTGTCATGTACCACCTGTAAATCATTTTCATTAAATTTTCTCTTAGGGCATTACATGCCGTAAATTTCATACCTGTGGTCCATAACTGTTCCCAGTCAGCCATCATTATATTATGTCCAACATCTTGTGCCCATTTAATCATAGCTGATTTCACCATTTTATCCTGAGTGTTCCATTTCAACAGCAAGTTATACATTCTTGACAAATTCTTAATTTTAGAATCTAGCAATTCTGTTTCCAATTTTGATTTTTCCACCTGGAAACCAACTTTTTTGTCCAAATTATATGCCTCCATTATTTGATAATAATGGAGCCAATCTCGCACTTTATTTTTCAATTTTTCAAAGCTCTGCAATCTTAGTCTGTCTCCCTCTTGTTCCAGAATTTCCCAATATTTCGGCCATTTGGCCTCCATATTGAGTTTTTTTCTGTGCCTTCGCTTCCATTGGTGACAACCATCTTGGGGTTTTCTTTTCTAACAAATCTTTATATCTTATCCATACATTAAACAATGCTTTTCTGACAATATGATTTTTAAACGCTTTATGTGCTTTTACCTTATCGTACCACAAATATGCATGCCAACCAAATACATTATTAAAACCTTCTAGGTCCAACACATCAGTGTTTTCAAGTAGCAGCCAACAAAAAGCAGCTGATTCATAGTAGAGTTTTAAGTCTGGCAGGGCAAATCCACCTCTTTCTTTAGCATCAGTTAATATCTTAAATTTTATTCGGGACTTCTTGCCCAGCCAAACAAATCTGGAAATATCTTTCTGCCACTTCTTGAAACAATCCATCTTGTCCAAAATTTGTAATGTTTGAAACAAGAACAACATCCTTGGCAGCACATTCATTTTTATCACAGCAATTCGGCCTAACAATGATAACTTCAAGTTTGACCATATTTCTAAGTCCTTTTTCACTTCAATCCAACTTTTTTCATAATTATCCTTAAATAGATTTACATTTTTAGCAGTCATATTAACCCCTAAATATTTCACTTTCTTAACCAATGTTAGTCCTGTCTCTTCCTGAAATTTCTCTCTCTCATTTACAGTTAATTTTTTCTCTAAAACCTGAGTTTTCATCTTATTCAGCTTAAAACCTGCTACTTGCCCAAATTCTTGAATCAGTTCCAATACCCTTTTTGTACTAGATTCTGGTTCCTGTAGGGTCAATACTAAATCATCAGCAAATGCTTTCAGTTTATACTGTTTAACTCCCACTTGTATACCTTTGACCTCTTGGTCCTTTCTTATCATGTTTAACAAAACCTCAAGGACCGATATAAAAAGCAGTGGAGAAATTGGGCAACCTTGTCGTGTCCCTTTCTCAATCTTAAACTCTTCTGTCACCACATTATTCACAATTAATTTTGCCTTTTGTTCTGAATAAATTGCACCTATACCATTTTCAAAACCTTGGCCTACCCCCATCCCCTGTAGATTCTTCTTCATAAAACTCCAAGAAATGTTGTCAAAGGATTTCTCCGCATCCACAAATATCAAGACAGCCTTAGTATTAATATTCACTTGAAGTTTTTCTAAAATATTAATTATATTCCTCATATTGTCAGACAAATGTCTGCCCGCTTGATCTTTATGAATTTCTTCTACTAACACCTTTTTTAATCTTTTGGCCAAAATGTCTGCAAAAATTTTATAATCCACATTTAGCAACGATATGGGGCGGTAGTTTTTGAGCTGTGTCTTTTCAGTCTGTTTTCGGTATAAGTGTAATGTAAGCTTCCTTCCACGACTCTGGTGCCTTTCTTCCTTCCAATATTTCATTACAGACTTCCTTCAATGGTTGTATTAACCAATCTTTCAAAGATCTGTAATATCTTGAAGTCAAACCATCTGGTCCTGGAGATTTACCTAATTGCATGTTCTGAATAGCCCCTTCCACCTCCTGGTCCGTTATTCTGTAGTTCAACATTAGTTGTTTTTCCTGTGAGATTTTGTGTAGTCCATTTATTTTCAAGAATCGATCAATGTCCATTTCTTTCTGCTTCTCCTGTGTATAAAGTTGTTTGAAATACCTCTGGAAACACTTCCTAATCTCCACTGGGCTCTGTATATTTTTTCTTTCCACTTCCAAATTCATGATAGTATTGAATTTTTGTCTTTTTTTCATTTGCCAGGCCAACAATTTCCCACATTTATTTACCGATTCAAATGTCTTTTGCCTCATCTGTTTAATCTTCCATTCTATTTCCTGATTCATCAGCTTCGCATATTGTACCTGGTATAACTTTATCTCTTTCAGAATCTCCTGTGACTTTGGTTTTGCTCTCAGTTTCTTCTCTCCTTCCCCTATCTTTCCCAGGATTTTATCCTTTTTTTCATTCTGAGTTCTCTTCTTAATTGCATTCTGTTGTATTAGGAATCCTCTCATAACTGCTTTGCTTGCATCCCAAATTACTCTTTTTTCCACTGTAGTGTTCATGTTTATCTCAAAATAATCTCTTAGAGTTTTTTGGGCCTTCTTGGTCACCTCTTCATTCCTAAACAAGGTGTCATTCATCCTCCATCTGAAGGAGCCGCTTGGCGTTAATTTCATTTCCATCTTCACCGCATTATGGTCCGAACAAGTTTTGGGGCAGATCTCCACTTTGCTAGTCTTTGGAGCAAGTCCCCTGGTTACCCAGATTTGGTCAATTCTTGTCCACATCATTTTAGCCTCAGAGAAGAAAGTTCCCTCTCTTCCCAGAGGGTTCTTCATTCTCCAAATATCAACTAAATCCATATTTTCAGTCATGTCAAAAAGGGTTTTTGGTAGTCTACCATCTTTGGTGACTACCTGTCTCTGTGCCTTATCCATATTTGTAGACACCACTCCATACATATCTCCCATCAAAATAATATTATAATCCATATAATCCATCAGGGTCTCATGTAACTTCTTAAAGAATTCCGATTTTCCTTCATTTGGTGCATATATACCTAGAATCAAAAATTTCTCTCCTTGTGATTGAATTTCAATTGCTACAAATCTTCCTTGGTCATCTTTAAATAAGAATTTTGGTGATAGGCTCTCCTTTGCATAGAGGACCACTCCTCTTTTTTTAACTTTGTCTGATGAAATGAATTCTTGGCCCAATCTTTTATTACTCATTATTTTCCTGTGTAGCCTTATCACATCTGTTTCTTGTAAACAAATTAAGTCCAAATGTTCTTTTTTCAATAAATGAATGACTTTCCGCCTCTTTTCAGGGGAATTTAGTCCATTCACATTCCAGCTCAAAACCTGCAACGCCATCATGTAATTACGCTAATGTTCCTCCAACTGCACCCAATGCTTGCTCTTCTTCTGTTGGTAGTAATGGTAGCACGTTCACTGGGGAGTCCAGTCCAAAAGACAATGTTGATATGTCCAATGTTCCCCTGTTTGGTGATCTTCTGTCCAATGCTCTCTGCTCTGGTGCTCTATCTGGTGATCTTCTGTCCGATGCTCTTGGCTCTTTTCCAACTCCCTTCTGCAAATCTTCCTCGTACTTGTACAAAAACTTCACTTTATCCTCTACTGATCTTATTTTTATTTTCCTACCTTTGAAACTGAAAGATAGGCCTTGGGGAAACTCCCACCTAAAGATAATTTTATTCTTTCTCAGCAGGGCAACAATATCTCCGTAGTCAGGCCTAAGATCCAAAAGATATTTCGGGACGTCTTTAAAAATTACCACTCTTGACTGTTGTACTTCTAGATTCTTCTGGTAGTGCCAACCCAAGATTCTATCTCTCTCTTCTTTAGATTGAAGAGTAATCAAGCAGTCTCTTATTATATTCTTCTCTTTTCCCCCTCCTCTTCCAAGTCTGAAGGCCCTCACTATTCTAAACTCTTCTTGTCCCAAGTCCAGGTCCCAAAAATCAACAAATTCCTGTGTATGAAAGTCTATCAAACTTTCCTTCTCAAATTCAGGTAGGCCTCTGATCCTCAAATTTGTCTGTTTTTCTTTAAGTTCAATCATAGCAAGCGTCAGCTTATGTTCATCAAGTTGCCTCTGTAGGGCTGGGACTCTCTCTTTCACCAATTGTGTTACTTTACATTCAGCAGCTACAGCCTTTTCCCTAGCTTCCTCCGCAGTCTGCTGTATCAGAGTGGATTCCTGTATCAATTTCTGAATCGTTTCTGTATTGGTATTCACCTTTAGTCCCAAATTGTTTATGCTTTCCGTATTTAAATCAATTTTATTAGTTGCAGCGTCCACTTTCTTATTAAGCTGTTCCAATGAGTCATTTATCTTACTTAACGCAACCGCTAGTACCTCTTCTGATAGCATTCCTTTTGATTTTGGTTGTGCTGATATAGACACAGCAGCAGCCGGAGGGAGGGGATCTGGTATTGAACTTCTCCTAGGTTGCTGCCTAATCTTCCCAGACCTTAATGTTTTTTCAGCAGTTGGCAAATCTATTTTTTCCTTTCCATTTGCCATAACACTTAAACGATTCAAGGTCAGTCCCAGAGTCTCACAGTTTCTTATCTTACAGCTGGAAATTCCCCTAGCTCCACACTTGTAGAACTCTTGTAAAACAACCAGTTTCAAAAACTTCCACTAGGGGGAAACAGTTTCAATTTATGTTACTTGTATTGATCAATAATGTCCTCTTTTAAACACAGTTCAAACATCCAAAGTTAGTTTCCATTTTCTGTTACTATTTATTCCTTTTTAGAAACAACCAGACTGTAGAAACAATGTAGAAACAATGTATTTGTCTTACTTAGCTAGCTGTCAGTGAACGTTCTATACGCTGTCAATGGACATTCCAAAAGACGTCAATCCAGCTAGCAGCCCGTTTCCAGGGTCAGAGCGGCAGTATTCTGACTCTCTTCACTCTCTCCTGCAGGTCTACTCAGTCCACAACTCCCCCCCTCCTCTCCTGCCCCCGAGGGGGGATTAAATGTTCTTTACCGTTGAAATTTTAGTCTTTTGCAAAGGGCTTTCCAAGGCTTCAGCTTACAGCCTTTTTGCTTCAGTCTATTTACAAAAAGGGGAGGCGGACTTCCTGTATTGAACCTCCCCACTTCGATACCAAATTATACGTTTAGAAATCTAATTCTCCCGTTCCAGCTCTACTCACGGGTAATTGCTTTAGATTCAAATTGCCCACAGGAAAAAGTCAGCGCTCTCCGGCAACAGCTATGCGGCTTCGCTCCGTGGAAGAAGCAGAAGACTCGAAGCACCGCACCACTCACCGCACGTCGCTCCGGAACCCCGAAATCGGGTTTCCCCGCGAGTAGGGGAGGCGCAAAAGGTGCCCGCCGAATCCCACGTTCACAGGTTTCTCCTGCCTGTGATTTTTTGCGGGTTTCTGCCTTCGCCGTAGCGGCCAGACCCAATTTTCCACGGGGCAAATTCCTCCCGGTCAGAGGAATTCAGCCATTACCGATGGCGCCAACCCGGAAGTCCTTGATATATAAATCTAAATGCTCACAAGAGTATAAAGACAGGGTGCAATTAGCAGAATATAAGTGGGACCTGAAATACATTTTGCAGCATGGAGTGTTCCTGCTTAGGGGCCCAGGATAGCAAACAATAAAAACATCCTTAAAACAATTCCAATACTGATGTAGACTGGGAAAGATCTCTACTTGCTAAGAGCAAGGTTCTTCAGGAGGCACTTAAAAGACAGTCGCTACAGCGTCTGTGTAATATCCAAGCAGTGGGGAGTAATTCCAAAGGACAGGTGTCACAGCACTAAAGGCCCAAGTCCTACATTGTGCGGAACAGACCTCCTGATCAGGTGGTATCTGCTGGAGGCCCTCAGTGACTTGATTTGCCATATAAGGGGTGAGGTGGTCTTTCAGATAGCCCATCCTAAACAGTGCACGACTTCATACACCAAGGGTTCAAGTTAGGCAGCCCTGCCCTCTTTGAGAATAATTCATTTCACTCCGCATCCCATTGGACACTCAACATTCTGAGGCCGCCTAGCAATTCTCAGTCTTCATTAAGCTGCTTGGTTGGGTTGGCTGAACAAAGTCTCTAATGCCTCAAGTCACCAATGTGTGCACAGCCTATGACTGGCAGAGGCCGCAGGTTAGCACCACTGTCTGGCTTCCAACTTCTAGAGACAGCCACGAGTTTACATAACTTTTAAAATGGGATTAGACAAATCCACGGAGGATAATAATACCGATGGCAACCAGCCATGATGCTATTCCATGTCTCCAGCTTCAGAAGCAGCATGCCTCTAAGTAATGTAAAGGGACTGCTGACCATTAGGTCCAGTCGTGGATGACTCTGGGGTGGTGGCACTCATCTTGCTTTACTGGCTCAGGGATGTGGCGTACGGTCAGCATGACTAAGCCGCTTCTGGTGAACCAGAGTAGCGCACGGAAACGCCGTTTACCTTTCCGCCGGAGTGGTACCTATTTATCTACTTGCACTTTGACGTGCTTTCAAACTGCTAGGTGGGCAGGAGCAGGGACCAAACAACGGGAGCTCACCCTGTCGCGGGGATTCAAACTGCTCGGAAAGCCCTAGGCTCTGTGGTTTAGACCACAATGCCACCCATGTCCCTTATGCCTCTAAGTACCAGAGTGAGTTCTGTTTAATAGGGTGAGAGGGGAAATACATGCTAATGAATGAAAAGCTGCAACAGACTAACCCAAATGGAATAAAACTTACTGTCTGGAGCAGTTCCTATACTTTTCTTCTGGATGCAAAGAGGCATATTAATAGCCTTACACTGAACAGTGTTACTGGCTCCAGTACTCAAACCACATAGTGGTGGGGGGAGGGGGGAGGGAGAGAGAGAGAGAGAGAGAGAGAGAGAAAGGGTGGAACTATTCAGGCCTGGGTAGCACAGATAAGCAGAACTAGTTGCACTAATAACCATCCTAACCACCCTAGCTGAGAAAACAGATACAGTACAAATTTTGCTTGGGCTTGTTAGCCAACCCTCATTTTTAGCAGCCAGTGAGGTTCTGCTTTCTGTTCTACAAATGCTAAGGGAGCAGGTCCTTTTTTCTTTTCATTTTCGCAAAGAAGGGGGAGGGGTTCCTATGAGTGAGGAGCTGTGGGTCGAATGATATGCATTTCGAACAAATCAGCCCATCACACTGACATAATCTGGCGGAGGTGTTGCTAAAGGTTAATTCAGGGCACCAAGCTTTTTGCAGTGGGGCCCAAATCTCAATCCCCTTGCTCCCCCTATTTAAAAATATTTTGAAAACTTTATTTATAGTGCAGTTGGAAGTCCTGCAAAGAATATTACTGTATTCTCCAAATCCCAGTCAACCACCATATTAATTTTCTAGAGGCATCTATAGTGGTGCCCTGCAAGACGAATGCCTCGCAAGACGAAAAACTCGCTAGACGAAAGAGTTTTCCGTTTTTTGAGTCGTTCCGCAAGACGAATTTCCCTATGGGCTTGCTTCGCAAGATGAAACGTCTTGCGAGTTTGTTTCCTTTTTCTTAAAGCCGCTAAGCCGTTAATAGCCGATAAGCCGCTAATAGCCGTGCTTCGCAAGACGAAAAAACCGCAAGACGAAGAGACTCGCGGAACAGATTAATTTCGTCTTGCAAGGCACCACTGTATGCACATCAATTACATATGCAAATTATATGAAAAATTATGTGCTGGGCCTAGGCTCTGGATCATTTAAGTATTCATTTATTTATCTACATAATTTATTAATCATTTTATATCAAGGGTGGGGAACCTTTTTAACCATATCTCTCCCCATCCTGTGGTCCTGTCAAAGTTGGCCTACGGGAACGGGGGAAGATGGTGCCCAAGCAGAACTGAAGTCCCAATGCATCAGCTGATGGGTGGTCCCTTCTGCTGGGATTGGTTGTATGTGCAGCTGATCTAGCCCTATCTCTGCCTGCCCTGTGCCTGACATCACATGTGACATCAGATGTAGGGCAGGGTATGGTTTGGGCAAAATGGCCTTATGGGCCAAATGGTGAAGCATGGCAGGCCAAATTTGGCCCATGGGCTCAAGGTTTTCTGCCCCTGATTTACATCCAAGCATGTCCAAGCTGTGCAAAAGAAGTAATTCAGGAAACAGCATAAAAGCATAAAATGCATTTTTTAAACCTAGAGATTGACACAAGGCATAGTAATAATTTGCATCATTTTGAAAGAGGCACTCCTTGGCATTCTTGCGTTGCCAGAGATGCTGCAATAGCTTGTTTTCTAATTACTTACTAAAATTAAATGTTTGGCCGCCACTGAATGCCTCCACTTGCTGATGCAGGTGCGTTAGGCATGGGGAACCTCTGACCCTAGTGGTTTGACTTCAGATCCCGTTCCCTCCAGTAAGCATGGCAGCATGCGTCAGGCAGACACAGAGAGTCATATCGCGGCTCCATCGTGCCAGGAGACGCTTACCTGGATGGTTGCGAGGTTCAAGGATTTCAGCACGCCCGGGATGCGCTCCAGAAACGTCCGGAGCCAGAGCGCGCTGTCGTTTCTGCGAGAAGCCTCGTCCTCCTGCAAGTAGTAGAAGAGGCGCAGCGCTTTGGCTGCCCGGACGGGGCGCGCCGGCCCATCCCCGGGGCCCAAGTCGAGGCCTCCCAGAAAGGGGGGCAGGTAAAGGGGGTTGGCAGTGAGCGGAGGGACGTAGAGCGGGAAGGTGAGGTCGGGCAGCAGCGCCTGTATCCCGGCCGGGTCGCCTTGCACCAAGCTGAGCAGCGGGTTGGCGCTGCTGCAGTTGTGGCCGGGGCTGCTCCGCGCGCAGAGCCGGGCGAAGGGGAGCGCGGGGCCGTCGGGGCTGCGGAGCCCCCGCACCGCCTGGTCCAGCGCCAGCAGCTCGGCGAAGGCCTCCCGGGTGAGGAGCGAGCCTCCGCCGCGGGCCACGGCCAGGAGGGAGGCGAAGGAGCCCTCGGTGCTCAGCCTCTCGGCCGAGAAGCGCCGCGCGTCGTCGGTGGGGAAGTGCGCCTGCACGAAGCGCCGCTCGCCCTTGGCGGGGCCCCCGAGCGGCGTGAACTGGCCCTCGATGTCGTTGTCCTCCAGGCTGCTCAGGGACGCGAAGCCGGCGCCCAAAGCGGCCGAGAGCGCCACGGGCACGAGCAGGAAGGGCCACGGGTGCGCGCCCACCTGGGCGCCCAGGGCCCGCAGCGCGCGCGACAGGGGCCTCTCCACGCAGTCCGTGTGGCAGTCGAGGGGCGCCATCGCCTTTTCTCTTTCTCCTCCTCCCAGCGGCGAAGAGTTAAGAGAGTTCAGACCGTTATCCGAGTAAGTTAGGCGTCGGGCAGCCCGGCCCCACTTCGCACGAGTTTCTGAAACATCTCGAAAAGGGGGAACTGAGCGGGAAAAGATGGTAAAAATGGCCGCTGGGCGGAGGTTCGCCGTCCGGGAAACGCCCACCCGCTAACCGCCTCAGAAGTCGGTTGGGGGGAGGGAGCGAGGCGATGCTGAGGGAAACCCCGTTCAGCGAAGGCATCGGTTTCTTGGCTGCAATCTGGCTGCTACGTCTGAGGGAAACTCCGGAGAAAATCCAGAACGAGAGGGCGCAGTGCCTTTTTAGCCAAGATGCAATGAAAGTGATCTTTTAACCAGTAGCCCGTTTAACTGGGAATTTCCTTCGTCTCGGCAGTCCTTTTTCCGCAAGGGTGGGCGACCTGCGGCTCTCCAGATGTGCTTGATGACTGGCCGTTCTGGAGAGGGAGTCCTAACATCTGGAGGGCCACTGGTTCCCCACAGTTAATCTAGGTTGTGTTTAGAAAAACAGATGCATATATACCATATTTTTCGCCCCATAGGATGCACTTTCCCCCCTCCAAATTTGAAGGGGAAATGTGGGTGTGTCCTATGGGGCGAATGCAGGCTTTCACCGAAGCCTGGAGAGCGAGAGGGGTCCGTGCGCACCGACCCCTCTCACTCTCCAGGCTTCGCGCACTGGGCTCCCGCAGCTTGCGGAGAGTTGCCTGCATGCTGAAGCCTGGGCGCGCTGAAACTACTGACCCGGAAAAGATTAACCAAAGTTTTATAAATTACTACAAAAAGCTGTATAAAACAGAGTTTAAAGATTAAAACAAAATAAAAAGAGTATTTGTTACAGAATAATTTACTGTCAATATTAGAAGAAGAATATAAATATTTAAATGCCGACATAGAAATAGAAGAAACTGCCCAAGTAATTAAAAAGATGTCAAACGGGAAATCGCCAGGTTCTGGCAAAATTTCAATGAGAATCATGTATATATAGAAATAATGTATGGATCACACAATTTTACATGTACCACCTGCTTCCCCTAAAATATTGCAAAGAATCATGGCAACAGCACAATGATGAACAAATGTGAGTGATCCAGGAGACCACCCAGAAACTTATTAAGAGGTGTAGAAATCACCTAAGTAAATACATAAATCTATATTTTAACTGGGGGGCTGCATTATCTTTCTCTCATGTGCTAAAGAAAGCAAGTAAGGACACAGAGGAGAGCAAAATTTCCAAACATTCCTTGGCTTCCCATCAGCTGGAAAATGTAGCCACGGAAATTTCCTTATTCTGCAACAGACTCTGCCCCAGCTCAACATACTAAAATCATATGCCTTTCATGCTATAAATATAAATGAACTGCGTCTTCACACCTAGTTCCCATACATGCTAACAATCAATATTCTACTAAATCCCTATAAACTGGCCAGTTATTCCTCATGTGTTTTACATGCAGGTCATCGTCTGTAAAATTTTATTTTCAGTTTATGAAGCTATTCTATATCCTCCCCCCACGCTGACGAAGAATTCTACGAAACAGTAGTCAATCTCCGGAATCACTGTTCAGTTTTGGACATCATATTTGCTGAATACACAAAGCTTCACGGCTTGTCTTACATAGTACAAAGTCTGGTACCTCGCTTTATTTAAAGATTGTCAGAGACTTGAGACTAAAGATTTCATTTAGTACTTGTTATGGTTTGAAGGAATCCTATAAAGATTGTTTATTGCGTATGTACATGGTCATCGTGTTGCCTAGACATTGCTGACATACTCTTTGCAACACGGGGGTTTGTTTGGTTACTTCCAGATTTTTCGGGCTACAACTCCCATCAGCCCCAGCTAACATGGCAGTGGGGTTTATGGGAGTTGTAGCCCAAAACATCTTAAGAGCATCAGGTTGGGAAAGATGGCTTTAAACAACAGCATTTTATCATACTAGAACGGATTTAGAACAGGGAGCAGGAGACTATCTCACTTGACTAGTCCAAGCCTTCTCCCTCACCACAAGGCAGGCTCACTTAGCCACCAAATACCCCAACCAACTCTTACCAGAAAGACCACAGCCTGCCACAAGGAGAAAATAGTTGCACTGCATGCAGAAAAGACTCTCCTCCCTGGAAGAGAGGGGAGTGGTTGTGGGCGGGAGACCGAGCTCCGCCCCCGGTAGGGGGCATTAGCCCCCTCCCCTCCTACCTGGATGGCACCCACGCCCATCGGAGGTGGCCAACCAGGTGCCTCCGGGGGGCGTGTGTAGCAGCTTAATGCTGTGGTGCCAGCTCCACCGCCTCCTCATTCGTCGTCGTCCCTCAGTGAGTCACCCACCCTCCACTCCCATTTAGCTCAGGGTATAGGTTTTTGGCCTTGCTGTGGACCTTAGGTTGGTCGCCCTGGTTGGCTGGTGGGCCTGGTAGGAATTTTTCCATTTGGCATTAGGCCTTTTGGTTTTTTCGCCTACCTCGTAGCAATCGTCACAACCTTTGTGGTATTGGTGGGTAGGTTAGGCATTGGATTCATGTGTTGTGCTGTGTCAAGGGCTAGGTGTGGCCATCGCCTATGCTATCTACCGTGGGTTATTCCGTTAAAGGAATCTGGCAGTCGTGTATTCCGTCCGATGCCTGCTTGGCGGGAGGCCATGGCACGACCCTCGGTGACATCAGGGGGTGAGCCTATAGTTGGATGAGCATCAACAGGCTCCACCTACTGTTGAATAAACCCACCACCTATAGTCATCCAATGCCTAAGCCAATACCTTTTCACTGCTGTAATCAATAAAGTTGTGGCCTTTTCTTGCCCATTAACCTAATATCACGTGTCCTTGTGTATTTATTTCACATAGCGGGGTCGGGCCCTCGATCCACAAGCTGCTTATAAGGCAAATACCCCAAGGTGAAATCTTCCAAATGTGAGTGATCAAGAAGCTGTGTAGGAAACCTGCTTGGATATGTTCCATCCATCTGCTATTTTTGTGCCCTTGATAATATATGTAGGCAATCCATTTTTTTATTTTAAAAAATGTTATTACAGTCTCATATATTGATAAGAGTGTTGTGAGTGCCAGAACCAAAATGACATTTAGGCAGCCACAAAACAGGTGTTGGCACTCCATAATGATGAGTATTGCCACAAAAAACCCTATATGCAGAACAAACCAGGAGAGCAGTAATAAGTCAGATTAGTGAGCAGAAGAGCAAGATTCACATTAATATCATAGAAGCTCTATTAACTACATATATTGTCCAAACATACTCCCAAAGAGCTGAATGTTTTGTCCTAGGACAAACACTTAGTATTATATAGGTGTAAGGCTTACTGGATTTTCACTTTAAACTCTGTAAATCCTAATGGACACAATGATTTAGCCTCATACTTATAACATCTTTTTGCAGTTAATCACATGAGAAGGTATTATCACAGCAATTATAAACTATGACTCACAGAAGCTGAGTTTATTCTGTTTTGCCCTATGTATTATTTGAGTGAAATACTTCATCTTATAGGGGACGCGGGTGGCGCTGTGGGTTAAACCACAGAGCCTAGGACTTGCCGATCAGGTGGTCGGCGGTTCAAATCCCCGCAACGGGGTGAGCTCCCGTTGTTCAGTCCCAGCTCCTGCCAACCTAGCAGTTCGAAAGGACATCATAGTGCAAGTAGATAAATCTGGCGGGAAGGTAAATGGCGTTTCTGTGTGCTGCTCTGATTCGCCAGAAGCGGCTTAGTCATGCTGGCCACATGACCTGGAAGCTGTACACCAGCTCCCTCGGCCAGTAAAGCGAGTTGAGTGCGCAACACCAGAGTCGGTATTATTGTGCTGTATTTACATAGCACGTTGGACTTACAGCTAAGAATTCATCAATGCAAAAATGCTACATGGTAAAAAGAATTTGTTTTGGTCAGATGACAAAGCATCATAATTTTTTGGGGGAGAAGCAGAAGTCTGTATTCAATTGGAAAGCAAAATCTGAAAGTTGCACTCCGTGGGAACTTCCCAAGCATGATGTAATGGAAAGGTTACCATGACAAAATGATGAGCTAGCCAACTCGAAACCTTTATAAATGAAAGATGCAAGGATGTCTCAGCAGTTCTAGCACTTGTAGAACCTTAGTGGGACTTGCCCCCACTATGGTTATAGCTACTTAGCGAACTTCAATGTATACACAGCACAGAAGATTTCACCAGCAAACTTCAAAAAGCTATGTACCATACATTAAAACAACTGGAGGTGAGTCTGAATAGCCTACTGTTCTATGTATTGATGACTTTGATTGTTGTACAAGTTTACTTTACATAAGAATATTGTCTGTTTCTTCATATTTTTTTGCATTTTTATTTTAATGTTTGCAGTTTACAAGTATCTGGGACCCAAATAGTTTATTTGCTGTGGGCATGCTGGGTAAAATGTTGAAATCCTTTATATTCTAATAGCAGCACAGCTTCCTCTATTCTATCCTTTGCATACCTCATACCTTGCAGAAGGCTTGGTTGTGCTGGATGTGGCATGCAATTTGCACCAAATGTTGTTTGAGTTCTTTTTTTACAAAATGTGGCCATAGAGGTTGCAATAGAAGAGGCTATCTACAGTTTTACTGCTACAAAAACAGTAATAATTCCAGTTAGCTTCATATACACTAGTGGCTAAAATTGTGGAAACCTTTTTTAAAAAGCATATTTCCGAGGTTTGATGGCTCATAATGTAATGAATGATATGGTTTGAATGGACCGAAAATGGTTGAAGACCACCACCACAAAATAGATGCTGTTGATGAACTAATAATGAACTGTGTTGATCAAAAAGCTAATGGTATGTGCATGTTCTGGCCAAGTGAACAGAACACGCAAAGAAGTGTAAAGACTGGCTATACTACACTAGTTACAAACAATGAGTGTTGTAACATGCCAAAAGCTACTCAATATAAGTTCCGAACAATGAGTGTTGTGATATGCCAAGAACATGCCAAAGAAAGGGAGAAATGCCAAGATTCAGATGAACACCAAGAAGACTATATAAGACGAGACTTTTCAGATCAGTCTGTGTATCAGACGCAGATGGGATTCCCACTGTCTGGTCACCCATAGCTTTTACTGAACCTAATCAATTCAGTGAAGAGCCAGTGAGTATGGATGTGTGAATGAGTGCATATTCCCTGTCTTGTTATATGTTATGTTTGCCGGCACTCCTCAGTCTTTCCCATCACCATCTGATGGTTTTGGCCTGAGATGCTGATGCTTGAAGCAGGGACTTTTTGCATGGAAGGCATATGTGCTATTACCACTCAGTTATAGCTTCTCCCTTGTGCTCTCTTACGGGGGGGGGGGGGGACTGCACTAGGAAATAATTAAGGAGCCCCTACTCCCAGCTGTTATTTAAAAAGGGGAGATGGGACAGATGAAGATGTATTTAACATCATGTCTACTTTGGCCCCCAGTGGTAACTAGAATATATTGGCTCCATCTAAATGTCCACTTTCTGGCTGGTGCTTGCCATTAATGAATGGTCATTGACATTATGTTCCCTAAGGATTATCTCCAAATGACCACACAGAAAAAATAGAATCGTATCATTGTAGAGTTGGAAGGGACCCCAAGGGTCATCTAGTCCAACCCCTGCAATGCCGCGCTCACCCTGTTGGGGAAACATATTTTAATTTTAGATGTGGATTCATTGAACTAATTATTTTATACTTTTCAGAATAAAAGTAAAAAAACTGATGGACACTGAGGATGAAATTGCCATTGTGGGGATCGGATGCAATTTTCCTGGAGGTGAGCACTGCCCCTTTAAATTACATATTAAATATAAGTCAATGTGTAGTGGGTGCTACCAGAGATCTTTATATTAGAACTAACAGGGAATGTGATTATACTTCTAGTGCAATGATACAGCAGCATTCATATAGCAGCTTTTTAATGATCATAATCTGTATCGGCTCACGTGGGAAGGCTGAATCATGGATGCACACTTCTGATATACAGTTCTATGATAAAATAATATAGAATCATAATATCAGAACTGGAAGGGGCCAAGAGGGTCATCTAGTTTAACCCCCTGCAACGCAGGAATCATTTTGCCAAACATGGGGCTCAAAGCCATGACCCTAAGATTAAGAGTCTGATGCTCTACTGGCTGAGCTATCATGTTGAGTTATTTACTCAGAATTTTTTAATTGTCTTATACAATGGAACTTTGGTTTTTGAGCATCTCGGAAGACAAACGATTTGGAAGCCGAATGCCAAAAACCGGGAAGTGAATGCTTCCGTTTTCGAATGCGCCTCAGAAGTCGAACGGCTCTTCCAGAACGGATTACGTTTGACAACCGGTGTTCCATTGTAGTTTCTGTCAAACGAATCACACCAAAATAATTTAAGTTTCTATTTTAATAAATAAACTATTGGGAAGTAAATTCCAGCTATCTAAAATAATATATTTTCAACAGGTGAAGGAATTGATAATTTCTGGCGAGTTCTAGTAGAAGGCAGAAACTGTGTTGTAGAAATACCTCCGGAAAGATTTGAAACCAAAAGCTGGTATGATCCAGACAGTCACAAACCAGGAAAGACAAGCACAAGACATGCCGCTTTTACCAAAGAGTAAGTGTTAATGCTTAATCACACGATGGTGGAAAATAAACTGTGAATCAGCTCCAAGGAAACAGAACACTAAACTGTTTTTAATATTTTTTATTGTAAAGTAATTTGCCTAAACGTACACATTTGGTGTATGTTAAGGAAAATAGATAATACATTTCAAAGACACTTTTCTACGTGTGATGCCAGTCATTTTTTCATAGTAAGCAAAAATGGTTTTGGAGCTACAGGCTTGAAGCAGTTTGTTTTAGCTTAATATGATTGTCCCATAGACGGTACAATTCCAGATGAGTTCAATGGGCTTTGCTCCCAGGTTAACTGGGTATAGGATTGCAGCCTGAACTACATAACTATTTAAGTCAGTTTATTTGGAAATAGAATTTACTGCAAATTGTTTCTTAATCTTAATTACACAGTGTGTAAATTATTTTCAGAATCTGTGGCTACAGCATGTGGGTGGGTGAGATGGTGGACACTGGCTTAAAAGTAGCTTTGAAAAAGAATTGGATCATAGAAATTTGTCCATCAATGACTATTACTCAGGATAACTAAATGGAACAGCTATGAGTTTTTTGTTTTGTTTTTAATCCACAAATTTAAACTGTTTCAGTTTGTATTTTAATAGATGTGCAGTTGTTTCTTGAACATCTTAACCAGAATATTTTTTATATAACCTGTTTACTCATGGAGGTTTTTATTGTATTTCCCTTAACCATATGACAAATCCCATTTTATCTCATTTTTTGGCAATTAAAGTGTCTATTTGAACTGGGCTATCAACTTGTTTTGCTGCATCTACTTGTTTTATATATAAAACAATGAATGAATGAATGAACTTTATTACGGTCTCAGACCAGAATTAAAAAAGCATATAGATAAAATAGCAGTTAGGATTTTTTAACCAATAATTGTTAGAGCAAATGAGGACAAGGAAACAGGCATAGGATAAAACATTTGGATTAAACACGACCTAAAAGCAGCATTTGATACAGTCTCCAGAACCAACACACAAACACAGCTCTTAGAGTCAGGTGCAGCCACCTAGGACATCTAACAGACCCTATTAATACCTTCAAAGTGTAGCCTTATGAGGCTTTGCCCTCGGGTGGGAAAAATATTGCGCCTGGGAAAGGGAAGTGGGAGTCAACAGACACTCAAGGAATAGTTTCGGAGAAAAGGCTTTTATTTCTACCATCCATGAACTGGTAGAAGGAGCAAGTGTGATAAGTCACAAAAAGCATGCATGAGTTCACAATCATGTACACAAGCATATATAGCCCTTTCCAGTTCCCTCCCCCTTTCTCCTCCCTCAGGAGTTCCTCTGAGCATGAACAGAAAGCTGTTTTGGGACTATTGTGGACTCTTGGCACCCTTCCCAGGAAAAGGGGGGGTGAGAAGCCAAGGGGTTTTCAGCATGTTCAGATATGTTTCAATCTCTTGTTCTGGCATGGTTCCCGGACAGAAAGTAAGTTGCAATGTGGTTCTTTAGCAAGGCCAGAAGACATGAGAAAGGCCTGAGAAACAATGGACTGTTCTCTACCTTTGTTACAGCAGAGCGGAATGTTTCTGATGCTTAGCTGCTGAGAAAATGATTTTGAAAAGTTTTGAGAAGCTTTGAGCCTGCTTTGGTGGGGGGTGACTTCGGGCCTAGGTGAGGTCACCTGTCCTCACTTTCCTTCAAAAGGAGTCAGGCAAGGGTGCCTATTGGCCCCTCTACTATTTTTTATAATTTCTATCTAAATAACTTAGTATCTGCACTCAATGACTCAGAACTCCACCCGCCGAAGATTGCAAATCGGCATATTTCGGTCCTGCTATATGCCGATGATGCGGTAATTCTATCTAGAACCTCCATTGGACTCAAAAGAGCACTAAGAAAGCTCGCAACATACTGTGAAACTGAATGTCTCAAAAACAACTATCAAAAGACCAAGATACTCGCTTTTGGGGAAAAACCAAAGCTTAGAAGCTGGGAACGCCAAGGCCATAAACTAGAACAAGCCACAAACTACAAGTATCTAGGAATGGTGGTACAGGCCTCAGGAACCAACAAACTACACATAACCTCCATCGGGAGTTCAGCGGAAAAAACCGCAAATGGTATCCTTAAATTCTTCAGAGCACAAGGGGGCTTCTTGGTCCCCACAGCTCTAAAATTATACAAGGCCAAAACTTTGGCACAACTCCTCTATGGTTCCTTTTTGGGCCCGCCTTCCTCTGCTTTCTCCCCACTTGAGAGAGTTCAATTTATAAAACAATGTCCATAAGTTATCATCCAATTTTGAAAATAACTGCTTATAAGCAGTGAACACCTGAATACCACTTGTGAGGTAGCAGAAGAGGACTTTTGCCTTCCTACCCTGCTCAAAAGCTTTTCAGAAACATCTGTCTGCCCAATATTGCAAATAGGATGCTGGACTAGATAGGCCTTGATCCTAATGGCTGCTTAACCAGTCATAGGGTGGGTGGCTTGGAAGCCAGCCACAGCAAGCTCCTATCCCTGGGGAGCAACGCCTGAGCAAGGTGGTCGGCTATTGGGGAATTCCCAGGCTGGCTGCCAGGGATATATGGGCTTTCCTGCCATCTGTTTATTTGAATTTCATTTTATACAGTGTTTTGATAAGAGCTGAAACTAGTGTGGAATCTGAAATATTCAGGCATGTGCAACGTTATGACTAGGATCCAAAATCTAGAAGAAAGCCTCTTCCTTTTGTGGAAGGCCTGTTTCTGATTCAACAAAAGAGAGTAGTCCTAACTCTAAATAAGTCCTTTCATTTGCAAGAACTCTTGCACAAGACTTTGCACTAGCGCTTCTCAAAACCTTTGAGTGCCCCTCTGTATTCTAAAGCTTGTATCTTTATTTACCATGTGTTTAATATAGCCTTTTGCTAGTATAAAGGTTCAGAACAGCACCCCTACATTTTCTCCCTCTACTCATGGTACTTTGGATCCAATTCTACAAATATTTGTGTCCACTATCCTAAGCCACTGTTAAGTAGTGGCTCTAAATATTCTTCTATTTTCATTCTACCTTCCCCAAGAACAAATGACCAAATTATTAAAGCCTTTTATTTAAAAATGATTAATGGAAATAATTTTCTAGAAGTCAAAATATTTGATTGTCATATTAATGAATGTGCCATGAGTTGGTTGCATATTATTTTCTCCTACTTACAATGTTATTATCTGACTTCTGTTTTGTAGGTTTAATGCATTTGACAACAGACTTTTTGGAATTAATGATGTGGAAGCTGAGCGTATGGATCCCCAGCAGAAATTACTCCTGGAATGCACATATAGAGCACTGGAAGATGCAGGAGTCCCTAGAGAAAACATAAGTGGTTCAAAAACAGGGGTTTTTGTTGGTGAGATGATAATTTGAAGCTTAAAACAGTTGCACTAATTTAGGAGCATAGACTGGAACATATAGGGCTGGTCTACATAATTCTCTTAGGTTGCAATCCTATACACACTTAAAAAGGTAAAGGTAAAGGACCCATGGCAGTTAAGTCCAGTCGCGAACGACTCTGGGGGCGCAGCGCTCATATCTGCAGACAGTTTTTCTGGGTCAGGTGGCTAGCATGACTAAGCCACTTCTGGCGAAACCAGAGCAGCGCACGGAAATGCCGTTTACCTTCCCGCCGGAGTGTTACCTATTTATCTACTTGCACTTTGACGTGCTTTCAAACTGCTAGGTTGGCAGGAGCAGGGACTGAGCAATGGGAGCTCACCCCGTCACGGGGATTCGAACCCCCAACCCTAGGCTCAGTGGTTTAGACCACAGCACCACCCACGTCCACGTACTTACTTGGGAGTAAATCCCATTAGCTTAGATCCTACTCAGTTATGAATAGAATTTTCCTATTGTGGTGGTGTGTTAATGAAGTCTTATGAACACTTAAGGTTCATTTGCAGATCACTTAAAAACCCCAAAAAAGTGATTGGTAATGGTGAAATAGCTCCCAAATATACATCAGAACATTTGAAAAATGGGTTCAACATACCTATATTTATTGAACAAATGAACTTTAATTGATGTCAACAGGTAACACATGCTAATGTAATTCAGCCACTGTTAAAGACAATTGAGAGTATCTATTGCTGACTACACAATATTTTTGAAGAAAATGTGAAGTTGTCTAGACAGTAAATATAACCGTGCTTAAGAGCATTACAAGCTAAAGAAAGTTTAAACTGATATAACTCAAGAAACAAACATGTAACTATTGGTTACATGAACAGCACTGTTGATGGTGATTAATCAGTTACATGATTTGCAGTTTTAAAAAATAAAGTCTAGTGTATTAAGAGAGCTGTTGGACTTTATGATCATTAAAAGAACTTCTGTGACTATCAGCTGCTTTGAATAGAACATGTAAATATGGATTTTATAGTAAATAAAACACATAAATAATACTATGCTATAAAGCAACATTTATGCAGTATTTCCAATATTCAGTTCAAATTTGAGGAATAATACGGTTTTCATATTATTAGTGATGTATGTAAAACATTCTTGTAAAACATGATCATTTGTACAGCAACCCTGTTAGGTAGGTGAACTGCATTCAGATTTTATATACTGGAGACCTGCGGAGAGATTAGCAGAGAGCTAGGAAATGCAATTTATGGTGGATTTGTTATTTTTAACCCTAGTCTCACAACTCAAAGTCTATCCACTTAGCTGATCAGTACTCACAAACCTGAATAGCTGCATAGCATTCCCTTACGAAGATGACTCAATGAAAAGCCTAATCTTGTTGTGTAGATTGAAGCATGTTGTGTGTGGCAGATCTAGAGCAATAAATGCAATCAAGTTGTTCAGAATGAATACTGTACTCTCAATGTACTATGCTGGTAACACAGTACATCTTTGGTATTCACAGGTATGATGAATCAAGACTACAGGCTAATGAGTGGCAGAACCCCCACTGAAGCAAGCCACTACGATGGCACCGGGACAGCAATGAGCATAGCTGCTAACCGGATTTCATATACATTTAATCTGACTGGGCCATCGGTTGCCATTGACACGGCTTGCTCCTCATTTTCTTATGCTTTGCACTTTGCTTTGCATGCAATTAAACAAGGTAATGAGATCTAATAGTTTTCCACTCGTTCATATTCTTCCTTTCCTCTAAGGACCTCAAAGTGGCAAACAAGTCCCCACTGCACGCGATATTGCCTCTTATATTGCCTCTTATTCCCTATTTAGCAGCATCAGTTGCAAGGCACAGTAAAATATTGGAATATGTTTCTGGAAAGGTCTGAAGTTTGTATGTTGTGAAAGCCTTCCCCCCCCCCCAGAAAACCCCCAGCCTTCTGAAGGCCACAGGCACTCACAAATAAGACTGACATATTTCAAAGTATAATTCTGGGATTTATCTTGGTCTTCCTTATACTATGCTCATTGCGGACCAGTTATATTATGTCATGTCACACAGGGTGCATTTTGTAATTTAGGTATGTTGCCTCACAGACCATAAACTCCAGTAGGCAAGCACTGAATGGAAGTGAGAGAGAAAAGAGCTTATAGGAATGATGTAGCTAACCGTAAGTTAGGAAAATAATTTTATATTAATTTAGTGACAAGATGTAGACATTTGCTTTACTCACACTAGAACATTTTAAAGAGAACAACAGATTTCCCCTAACAAACAATGAGAGACTTACTGTTGCGTGTTGAGACCCCGAAACCACCCCTTCATTGATGAATAAGACACAAGGGCACAGGTATTAGGTTAAATGTTATTGGGCAAATTTAGGCCACAGCTTTATTGGTTACAGAATGTGAGCTTTATTGGCTTAGGCATTGGATTGACCCGACTACATCTGACTCCTGCTCGTCACACAGGGAGTCCAGTAAGGGTCAACAACGGATAGGGGGAACCCCGTCCATGCAAACCAACTCGAGGTAACCCAGGGTTCCTGATGGGGTCGTGGCATGGCCCTGGCCCTGCCCCAGGCTTCGGACAAGATTCACACCCCTGGATTCCTTTAACGGAATGCCCTTAAGCTTGGAGGGGCAGGTAAATGTGTATGTTTGTATATACCGATGTAATCTTTTCAGAAGACTAAATACTGAGCCTTATGCTGAACAGAAATGCATTCATTATTTTACCCTACAGGAGACTGTGAAGCTGCTCTTTGTGGAGGAGTGAGCTGCATAATGGAACCACAGGTCTTCGTCGCTCTTAGTAAGGCAAAGATGCTATCCCCTGAAGGAGTCAGCAAACCATTTTCTATAAAGGCCGATGGCTATGGAAGGGGAGAAGGTTGTGGAGTTATTTTGCTGAAATCGTTAAAGAAGGTATGAGTATAGACACGGGATTCACAAACTCCTGACTCTTAATTCATTAAACCTAGGAATTATGTCTAATTCTATTTATAAAATAGTCATAGCTGGTAGAATGCTCACCATGTCTCATAATCTTTGTTATAAGAGAGAGAGCATATCATAAAATGTTAACTGAGTTATATTGCACTGGCTGTGTTTGCCATCCCTATGTTTCACAACTTTAAGAAGCTTTATCTCTTTTCATCTTCTTTAAAATAGGCGCAGGAAGACTTCAGCAAAATATGGGGTGTCATCAGCGTGAGTGCAGTCAACCAGAATGGAAGATCCGTCACACCAATCACCAGACCATCTCAGGAGGAACAGGAGAAGTTGCTGCTCAGCATCTACCCAGAGCGTGTTGATCCATCTGTTGTGCAATATATTGAAGCACATGGCACAGGGACACCTGCAGGAGATCCTGTTGAGGCAGAGAGCTTAGGTAATGTCATTGGTCAAAAGAGGTCTCCTAATCTGCCCCCTCTCCAGATTGGCTCCGTTAAAGGGAACATTGGGCACACAGAGTCGGCTGCTGGGGCAGCAGGCTTAATCAAAGTTCTTCTCATGATGCACCATGGGAAGATAGTCCCATCCTTGCACTTTTCAGAGAGCACCAGCAGCATAAATACAGGGAAACTGAATCTCTCCATCCCAACAACAGTGGAGAAGTGGGAGGAGCCTGGTGAATACGGCAGAGTTGCTGGGATCAACTGTTTTGGATTTGGGGGCACCAATGCCCATGTGGTTGTCAGACAGTTTAAACAAACCCAGGTTATTTCTCCAGTCCGAAGGCCTGTCGAATTATTTGTCATTTCGGCAGCTTCAGGAAATTCTCTCAAACGAGCGATAGAAGACACAGCTAGGTACCTTAATACAAGTGACTCAGCGACACTCCCAAATCTGGCCTACACATCTGCTTGTAGAAGAAGCCATATAAACTACAAGTACAGAAAAGCATTTGTGGCATCTTCACTACAGAAACTAGAGCAACAGCTTTCCCCTGTGGCTGAACTGGAAACAGCTCCGCTGAAGAAACCACCACAATTAATTTTTGTATTCTCTGGTAACGGTCTGGATCTGAAAGGGATACCTGAGATATTGCTAAGGTCTGAGCCAGTGTTTAGAGACAAATGCAAAGAAATAGAAAGGCTGTTTCTAGAACATCTTCCCACAGGAATCCTAAAATCAAAAGAAAATGAATACAAAGATTTCTCCAGGCCTGAAGTTGCCCAGCCCTTACTCTTTACACTGCAGGTGGCCTTGGTTACACTCCTGCAACACTGGGGCATTAAGCCAATTGCTGCTGTTGGCCATTCAGTTGGCGAAGTAGCTGCTGCCCATTGTGCTGGCTTGATTTCCCTGGAAGATGCTGTCAAAGTCATCTACCACAGAAGCAGGCTACAGGCTAAAGTCACTGGAGGCAGAATGCTGGTGGTTGGCAACATTCCCGTTGCAGAAGTGTCAGCAGCCATTGGAGCATATTCCGGGAAAGTCTGTGTTGCAGCATTTAACAGTCCTTTGTCTTGCACCTTATCAGGAGATGAAACGTCTATCCATGCCATTCAGAAAGATCTGGCTGAGCACTTCAGTAAAAGAAACATATTTCTTCATGTTTTAAATGTGCCAGCTGCATATCACAGCCAAATGATGGATCCAGTACTAACTGAGATAGCAGACAATCTATCAGAATTAAAGAAAGGGAAGCCAGAGATTGACCTAATTTCGACAGCAACAGGGAAGGCCTTTTCAGATGGTGATTTTGTTACAGGCACCTACTGGGCCAGACAGGTTCGGGATCCTGTTTTTTTTGCAGAGGCTATAACAACTGCAGCAAAAAGCAGAGATGATCCTGTATTTGTGGAAATTGGTCCCCAGCGTGCACTGAAAAGATATATAATTGAAGCATTAGGGACACAAGCTAAAGTTTTTCCTTCCTTGCACCTTGACAAAGAATATATGACACTTCTCACACTTGTTAAAGGCCTTTTTGAATTGGGAGTCAATCCAGATTGGGAGCACATCTATGCAGGATATCAGGGTGTACCTGCAGCCTACCCCAGGTATCAATTTGATCATAAGAAGCTCATGTCATTTTTAAACAGGCTCCAGCAGCCAACTCAAACCAAGCTGAACGCAAACCACCTGTCAATTCATAATGTCAGCAACGGCAGTTCAGAATTCAAGCATTCCATATCTCAGACAGCGACTCCCTATTTGTACGAGCACAAGCTCAATGGTGTTGCTCTGGTTCCTGGTGCCTTTTTTGTTGAACTTGCTTTGTCAGCTGTGATGGCTAGCTCAGGAAGAAAGGAGCCCTTAAGTTTGTGTCAGATGAGCATGAAGTTTGAATCACCTTGTGTTTTAAGTGAAAATTCTCATGATTTGAAGCTAACAGTAGTATCACAAAAGGAAAAAAAAGATTTCAAAATACTGTCCTCATCTGGTGCAGTATATGTATCTGGACAGATCACATGGAACCAAGAAACCTTTCTTGAAGAAAATAACATTTCATATAGACATGTTTTTCAGCGTTGTAAATCAATGGTCAGAAAGGATGAAATATACGAAGCATTATCTCGTTTCGGATTTCAGTATGGTTCAGTATTCAAGCAGCTGAGTGATGTGTTTTATTTTGAAGAGCTGAAGGAAGCCATAACCATCCTTAAGGTGAACAAGCAAACCAGGGAAGAACTGCACAAGCATTTTATTCATCCAGTGATATTAGACTGCTTTCTGCAAATGACTGGTGTGATGACCACAAAAACCAGGAACAACTGTACAGGGTTTCCTTCCAACATAGGCAGCCTTGTAATTGTCCGACCTTTGGAAGAGGAAATGATGATATATCTGAAAACAAGTAAGTCTACTGAGAACTATTTAGAATTTTGTGGATGCTTCACAGATAAACAAGGCTCTGTTTTGGTTGAGATTAAACGTGTTGGGATCACTCTTCTGAAGAGAGCGTCCAATAGTGATGATGCTTTCCTTTTTGAAAATCAGTGGAAAGAGGTAACCCCTTCTCGGATTATCCAAACCTCAGGAGATGCACCCAGAGCTGCAGTGTTTGCTGACAAAATTGGAGTTTCTCAACAGCTCAAAAAATATTTACATAAAGATTCTAGGTTTTTGATGTATGAAGACTGGGAGCAATTACTGGTGTCAGGAAGCGCAAATTCAGCTGCTCAGGACAAAATTAGGCTAGAGGTACATGACTACAGTGATGTTTTGTTTATGTGGGGAATTCAAAGATCAAATGGAGAAAATCCTGAGAGTGTTGTTGCAAGCTTATCCAAATGTTGTGAAGCTTTCCGGCAACTTGTCGTTGCATTGAGAGAGAAGAACAGTCATGGTTCCATCAAGATAATTACATATAGAGCAACAGGCAGGACTGTAGACCACATTAACCCTGGCTTGGCCTTGTATGGGATGGTAAGATCCTGCATTCTTGAAGTTACTGAAATCACATTTCAGATTATTGATATCGTTTCAACAAGTACAATGGACATAGCAGTTTTAGCAGATGTTTTAGTAGAATATGAAGCAGATAAATATGCTGAAGTCTGGATTAATCAGGGGAGAATTTACACTTCTGAAATTAGATGTACACAGGTTGATGACTGGTCCTATAATGAGCCTTTTCAGTCTCTTCAAGAATCTGAGCTGTCAACTTTTTACACTTCTGAGCCTCATGAAGTAAGAAATCTATTTGCCGAGCCAGCTGACCACATTGAGATTTCTCTTGATAATCACAATGTTGAAGTGCAAGTTGAGAAAATAAGTATCCATTCTGAAGACTATTATCCTGTTAGTGTTTCCAGCTGTAACTTTGGAAACACATTATACTGGAATTCACAGACCATTGATAAATACAGGTTCTTGGCTCTGGACTACAGTGGGACGGTGGTTGCAACAGGCAGTGATGTAAAAAAGATCAAAGTGGGAGATCATATTGTTTCATGCTACCCAGTGGCTGCATCTTCAAGAATCAGGATTCCAGAAGCAGTGTGTTTCAAAACCCAGAAATTTCCATGTTTTCAAATTGTACCCTGTGTCTCCTTCTTCAGGATAGGATGGGAAATTTTGCACCAGATGTTACCAAAGATGAAACGGAATAGATTTTTAGGCATTATTTCTGATGAACCACAGTCGGTTTTGTGTAAAGTGCTTGCTTTGTCAGCTCAGGAACAGGGCTGGAACACCTTATGTACAGCACTTGACAGCAACCTGGAAAAAAGAGTAGCTCAATGCAACGCCCTTGTCTTTCTGCCCTTCCTAGAAAGATTACCCAAAGACGTCTTAGCCCGTCTTTCACATCTTGAGGATGTTGTGGTAATCGATGGCAACCACCATTCTGAACACTTGCGATCTCTAATTGGAAGCGGTCATGAAAACTTTCAAATTCATATTCTCAGTCTTGCAACCATTTTTCAGAAATCATCG